>NC_141150.1:47190099-47492599 GCF_053477565.2 Lygodium microphyllum
TCAGTTCTTCGCGACAAATCTCAAAATTTTCTCTCTCTACAGCATTCACTCATCTCCTTCAGCCTATGCTCAGCCATTCTCAGCAATTCTCAGCCATTGGGAGGAGATCTCAGCTATTTTTGGTGGGCTGATCTGTAATTCTGCAGTAAACCCTAATTCAAAGTAGAAATTAGGGTTTAACAACCTCCTTGGGATCCGTGCCAAAGATTGAAGGCTCAAGGGACTGAAATCAGCAGCTGATAATTGAAGATTATCAAGGGATTTCAAGAGCCAGCCCATCCCCAATTGATTTGGGGCAGCATTTGGCTAGCCAAGGGTCAAATTGGAGAAGAAGTCCTTCGTGAATCAAGGGGTAAATGACCCAAAAGGCTTGCTGGTGATTTATGACAGCAAGAGCAATTGGTTAGCAGGAGGAGATTGAAGAATCTCGAGTTATACTTCTTCCAATTGAATGAAAGCTAAAGAAATACCGCAAGGGGCTCCAATTTTGGGGTCAACAGGGTGTCTACTGTCCAATAATGTTATGGTAAAGTGTGTATTTCATTTTATGTGCATTTATTTATTGCTGTAATTAACTCTTAAATCAGGTTATCACCACCCATTCCAAGAAGGAAGACTGGTTTCGGTCGGAAACAGTGACAACAATAATCTTTTGCACATTAAGAAGCTTGAGGGTGCACATAATTTTGCAATTTGGCAAAAACAATGCTACAATGTCTTGGTGCAGAAGAAACATGTAAAGCCCATCAAAACAAAGGGAATCAAGCCAGCAGACACGGAACAAGACGAGTGGGATGACTTGGATGAGCTTGCTCGCTCCACCATTGAGCTCTCAGTGTTAGACAACTTACTCTTCAACATTGAGAAGCTGAATTTAGCATATGCAATGTGGCAAAGGCTTGAAGAATTGTATGCTTAGAAAAGTGCAGCCAGCAAGGTTTATTGGTTGAAAAAAATGGACTTTCGCATGAAAGAGGGTATAGCCATGTCTGCACATCTGAATGAGTTTAACTCAATTTTCAGTCAGCTGATTGCTTTGGATTTCCATATTGATGAAGAGTTCAAAGCTACCTTCTTGTTGTGCACTCTACTTGAAAGTTGGGATACTTTCAGGATAGCTTTGAGTAATTCAAATGCTCAATTGTTATACTCTAACGTGGAGAGTTCTTTGCTGATGGAAGAACTCAATAGGCAGAATAACTCGGCAAATAAGTCTTCAAATGCATTACACACTAGAGGCAGATTACAACATAAGAGTAGTTTTGAAAATAGAGCACATAGTAAATCTCGTGGAAAAAATGTGGAGCGCCATCATTGTGGTAAAAAAGAGCACTACAAACGGGATTGCTTTCGATTGAAGAAAAAGAAGGGCAAAAACAAAAACAATGATGCCAACAAGGGTGAAAATAAGGACAGCCAGCTTGCTAAAAAGAGCAATGTGAAAATAGAAGAGTTTAATGTTGTCACTCATGATAATGACAGTGATGGTGATGTATTTCTTGCTTCTTCTTTGGATGCACATGCATTGATTGCAAATTCTGAGGATGATATGCACACTTGGATACTTGATTCAGGTGCGTCCTTTCATGTCACACCACATCATGAGTGGTTCTCTGACTACAATGGTGCTGTACATGGTGTTGTTCACTTGGGGGATAACTATGCATGTAAAATTGCAGGCATTGACAGTGTGAAACAGGAATTTCAGCACGGCTCCTTGTTTGTTTTGCATAGTGTGAGACATGTACCTCAGCTCAAGAAGAGCTTGATAAGCACATGGCAACTAGATGATGAAGGCTATCACAACAGCTTTGGGAATAGCAAATGGAAAATATGTAAGGGCTTCCGCATTGTTGCTAAGGGGTCCAAAAGTGATACTCTGTATCCTCTAGATGTATCTAGTGTGTGTGACCATTTTGTCGCCGTAATTGAGTAGCCAAGTGTTTCTTTGTAGCATAGCCGATTGGGACACATGAGTCAATTTGGAATGAAAGTGCTCTCTCATTTGGGTTATTTACCGTCTTTGAGGTATGCTGATTTTGAACAGTGTGATCATTGTATTTATGGTAAACATCTCAAATGCTAGGATTATCTTTAGGGGGGAAGAAGTATTTCATTACCTTTGTTGATGATGTCACACACAAAGTATGGGTTTATCCAATTCGTTGCAAAGATGATGCCTTGGATAAATTTAAAAAATTTCTAGCACTTGTTGAAAATTAGACTAGCAAGACGTTAAAATGCCTTTGCTCTAACAATGGTGGGGAATATGTATCCAAAGCCGCAAAGGGATTACAAGGGAGCTTACTGCTCCTCATAATCCGCCCAAAATAGTGTTGCAGAGTGAATGAATAGGACCATTCAAGACAAGGTCTATACAATGCTGTCACACACTGCTTTACCCCATTGTTTTTGGGCAGAGGTTGTTATGATAGCCGTACACTTGATTAATCTGTCACCAAATAGGTCGTTTGGGGGAGGGAGGGGAGTCCCTCAAGAAGCGTGGTCGGGCAAGCCACCTTCGTATACACACTTAAAAGTGTTTGGCTACGAGGCATTTATGCACATACACAAGGAAGAATGCAGCAAACTTCAGCCAAAGTCTTGTAAATGTATTTTCCTAAGATATGGTGATAAAGGTGAGATGGGATATAGATTATGGGATCTCGAGAAAAGAAAAGTAGTACTCAGCAATGATGTCATCTTTCGGGAAGATCGTGCACAAACAGCCCAAAAGAACAGAGGAGGTTAGAAGGGTTGTATTCCGGGAGGATATACTACTAGGATAGCAAAGAATGCCCGTTAGATAGCAGCAAATACCTGCTGTAAATGTCCTCCAAAATGCAAGGAATGATGCTGAAAATGATCAGCAAGATCTTGCCCATGACATTCCACAAATTCAGCAAGAATATGTGCATCTGGAACAACCTGAACTAGCTATACAACATGCTGAACCTACAGAACAACAAGCTGTTAATGCAGATTTGCAGCCTGAACAGCCAACAAATTTTGATCACTGGGTCTGTCGGTCGACCAGAGTGCAAAAACAACCAAATAGATTTGTTCTTGGAGTAAACTATGTGGCTGATTATGTCATGTTAACAGTTCGTCATGAACCGTCATGCTTCCAGGAAGCAATGGACAGACACGATAGTAAGAAATGGCCAAAAGCAATGCTATCAGAAATGGAATCTCTCATGAAAAATGGCACTTGGGTTTTGGTACATTTTTGGTACATTTACCAAAAGGGCAAAAAGTGCTACCTTGCCAATGGGTTTACAAAATGAAAGTCACTTTTGGTTCTTTGCCCAAGTACAAGGTACGCTTGGTTGTATCTGAGGACATGGAACTCATATAGATGGATGTAAAAACTGCCTTCTGACATGGCGATCTGCACAAGGAGATCTATATATAGTAGTTTGACGGTTTTATTGCAAAGGAAAGAGAGCACATGATATGTAAACTCAACAAGAGTTTGTATGGGCTGAAGCACGTACCACGAGAATGGTATCCCAAATTTGATACATTCATGCAATCTCAGGGATTTCATTGTTTTTAAGTTGATCACTACTTATACACCTAGAAGGCAGCGGATGGCAGCCTTATTCTCTTGGTTTTATATATGGATGACATGCTAATTGCAAGCAAGGATGTTTATGCCTTGGACTCCTTGAAGCAAAGTCTACACAATAGCTTTGATATGAAAGATCTTGGTGAGGCAAATCACATTCTTGGCATGCGTATACTCAGAGACAAATCAAAAAGTCTTCTTTATCTGTCATAGGAGTATATTACGAAAGTTTTGCAACGTTTCAATATGGAGGGGAGGAAAGCTATTAGTGTACCATTGCCTCCATATGTGAAACTTAGTGCAGACGACAGTCCTACATCGGATGATGGTAAGGATGAAATGGCTAAGATACCTTATGCTTGAGCTGTTGGTAGCTTGATGTATACTATGGTTGCTACATGTCCTGATATTGCATTTGTGGTGGTAGTGGTTAGCAGATACATGGCATATCTTGGTAAAAAGCATTGGGAAGCAGTGAAGGGTATCAGAAGATACCAAGGGCACAAAGGATTTGTGTATTTACTTTGGTAGGCAGAAGCCATTTATTGTTGGTTTTACGGATACAGACTATGCTCGCCGTCCTGACTGCAGGAAGTCTACTTCAGGATATGTATTTATGTTCACAGGAGGAGCAATCTCTTGGATATCTAGGCTGCAAAAGTGTATTGCACTTTCTACTACAGAGGCAGAATATGTGGTTGCCACAGAGGCATGCAAAGAGACTTTCTGGCTTTGACGTCTGGTGAGAGAGCTTGGGATTACAGAGGTTCCTATTCTCCACTGTGACAGTCAGAGTGCTATCATGCTAGCACGGAATCCAGTCTTTCACGCAAAGACAAAGCATATACAGGTGATGTATTACTTCATCAGGGATGTACTTGAAAGCAAAGGCATTGAGCTTGCTAAGATACATATAGATGATAATCCTACAGACCTTCTTTTGTAAGGTCTCCCAATCGAGCGGTTTGCTCATTGCCGCCAGATGATGGGGGTTGGACAGTATATGTATCTTTCAGCTTTGTACATACATACACTTAGCTGATTCTTTCCTTTACCTTCAAGCACGTTGCCTTTAGGTGGGAGGTTGTTGGGAATAAAGGCTCACTGTGCTTTTTTGACCTAGTTCGGATGTGTGGTTGTGAATGTACCCTTCACTTCTTGTAATTTATATATATATATTCAAAACCTAAAAGTGGTACACTAGTCTTTGTACCAAACATCAAGTGTCATGCTCACTCTCTCACTCTGTTGCTCTCAACTCTTTGCACATTCTCTCTCAGCTAAGAAAATTGCACATCAGCTCTCTCACTTTCATTATCCATCATTGATCCTTCACAATCAGCCAACCCTCTTCACTGTCTCATCCCCTTGCAACCATCTAGCGCCTAGACTATCGTGTAGAGCTGCATGTTGCGGCTGATTGTTGCAACCTTGTACCTTTAGCCATTGCAGTCACATTGTTCCTTCTCTCTCTTGTGTTCTCTCCTTGTCACCTCTTTGTGTTCACTTTCCTCTTTCCATTGCGCACTTTGACATGGTATCAGAGCCATATGGGAGCTGGAGATCTTGAAGAGGGGTGTACTAGATGAAACTTGCCAAGTATCATCTTCTCATGTTGTAGACCTTGCATTTGGAGTCAAATAGGGCGGCTGATTTGCTAGACCCAACCTCCTCAGAGATGCCATTGTTTAAGGACCTGTTTGGAGAGTAGTTGCAAATGTGAACTGCGGTTTTAAGTGCCTCTCTCCAAAATTCATGAGGGAGATTAGCAGTGAACAGCATGCACCGCACTCTTTGACATAAAGTCTTATTATATCTTTCAGCCACCCCATGTGAAGAAGGGTTGTAAGGAGCTGTAAGCTCTCTCTTAATTCCATACAAGTCACAAAAGGACTTAAACTCAGTAGATGTGAACTCACCCCCATTATCAGCTCTCAAGCATTTCAGCTTTCTACCTATGTGAGTGGTCACAAATGCATGAAAAGTTTTAAAAACAGCAAACACTTTACTTTTCTTTTTCAACAGATAAACCCAAATCACGGGTATACTACATACATTAGAATACACCAAGTCCAAGACATTGGACTTACGAGAAACACCAAAGTAAAAGGAAAATTTCATTTGCTTTCCAAACTGACAGTCATTACAAAAGTCAAGTTTAGAGCCTTTTCCATCAACCCTTTTCAAATAGGTAAGGACATCAAGTCCTTTCTGGCTCATATGGCCTAAGCTCTTATGCCACAACTCCAAATTACAACCAATTTCAGCAACTGCAAGAAACTTGCCATTCAAAGATTTACAATGCAAACAATATGAAGTGCCCTTCTTGGTTCCTTTTGCAATCAACATGGAACCCTTTTCAATTTTCATAAACCACCACCAAACAACATAGTGTAACCATGCAAGTCAAGTTGACCAACAGATAGTAAACACTTCTTGATGCCATGTACAAATTTGACATCTTTCAACACAAGCTCTTGTCCATTATCCAAAGACAAGTGTACAATACCTATCCCATCAATTCTGCAAGCATGGTTATTTCCAAGATATACTTTTCCATAATTGCCTGCATTGAACATAGCAAAACACTCCAAGCAAGGAGTTACATGGAAAGAGGCACCGGAGTCTACAATCAAAGTCTGAGTAACACCATCATCAATTGACAAAAGTGCATCAATCACATCAGCCTTGGTAATCTGCATATCCTGCATGTGACATACAAAAGCATCATAATCAACTGCACATAATACATCAGCCTTTGTATCCGAGAGCTCCTCTATGACTACTCTGGAGGCCACATTGGCCTTTTCCTTGCCTTTGACTGCCTCAGATACATTTGTCTTATCCTCTTTCTTCTTCTTGTCTCTTGCATTCTTCTTTCTCTCTTGTTCCTTATAGTATTTGCAATTAGGCTTCTTGTGGCCTTTCGGACCACACTAATAGCAAGTGATATCACTCTTTTCCTTTCCTTTGCTCTGCTTTCGGTTCTGTGTCCCAGCATTTGCATTTTTCTTTTCAGCCATACCTCTAACATTGTAAGTTGAGTTGCTGCCTTCTCCACTAGACTTATGTCTAATTTCTTTACTCAAGATTGAACCTCTCACACCATTATATGAGAGATTGGGGTTATTACCGAGAGAAACCACCAAGGTCTTCTAAGAATCAAGTAGTGTAATGATCGGAAAGATCGCCCTCAACTTATCATCAAAATCCAAATTGGCATCCTTGAGCTGATTTAAAATGCCAGTAAATGCACTCAAGTGCTCAGCTGCAGGCTTGGACTCATCCAGTTGCATATTCACCAACTTGCACATTAAATGCACATGATTAATAGGTGTGGTGATCTCATAGGTAGTTTTCAACTTCTCCCATATTGCATAACCAGTATCTAATCCCTTAATGTCTGTCAAAATGTCATCAGTGACACCCATCTTTATATAGGCCATAGCCTTTTTGTTGACTCTGGCCCAATCTGCATCAGACATTTGTGCGGGCTTATCTTCTTGCAAAGCATCCTCACAATCCTTTAAGAACAATATGACCTGCACACGGTCTTTCCAAAGGTCATCAAACCGTTTGATTTCCATCAAACTCTTAATGTCAGAACTGGAAGAAGTTGCAGCCATTTTTATCACGAACAAGAGTAAATGCTTTGAACTACAAGAGCACAAGCTGAACCAGCAAATACACTGCTGTTTTTGCCCAACCAGAAATAAATCTTTGCTTTTTTTCCATAAATCAGCCACCACATGGGCAAATACTACAGAAATTTACCAAAATCTGCACAAAATCCCAAAATTCCAGGTTCAACAATGCATAAATGTCAGCCAGTTTGACCCAGCTAAGCAAAATTTCTCCAATACATGAAAAGCCCCAAATTTTCTAGGTCCAATGTCAAGAAATTTTACTGGAATGAGAAAAATTCCGACAAATTGAGCAAAATCCCCAATTTAATTGAGATCAACACGCACAATGTCTGCAATTTTTGACACAAATGTCATTGTCAAGCATGAATAGCTTCAAATCTGGGAAAAGCCCCAAATTTTCGAGCCAGATTCACACAGATTTGTAATTTGTGCTTCCACGCCAGCCATCACGCCACGAGCTGCCTGCACGTCGTCACGCTGGTTATGCTGGCGATTGGTCTCCACGTCGACCTATCGCTAGGTCACTCGTGGACTATTGCGTTGGTTCCTTTGTCGCTCATAGCCAGTCATGAGCAGTTGCACGACTTGTTAGTCTTGTACTGTAAGCTCTGATACCAATTGTGGGTAGTGTGCAGCAGCTGGAGAGAGAGAGAGAGAGAGAGAGAGAGAGAGAGAGAGAGAGAGAGAGAGAGAATGATATAATTTGGGTGTACCAACAAATGTGTTGGTACACAAAGAATAAAATGTATTTATACTTGGGGCACGTAAAGGTGCATTCACATGTATAGTTAAATAATACACGATGGAGGTGAATAAAAGGGCCTTTACACCCCAACAACATCTCCATTGTTCCCTTCCTTTATGATGGATGGAATATAACTTCAAGCCTTTCTAATGAACTTGTCTATTTGGCCCTTGTATCTCCATTGTGGTCATCTCCAATAATGAAGCAGGAAGAGGAAATGGGCCAGAGTTGCACAACTTAAAAGCATCTAGTTTCTACTAAATTTAAAGTGCACTCCTCTTTGCCTTGGTGAAGTCCAGAGAGAAGTGAGACAGCCATCCCACTTTAATTGTCTTATAGCTAGGCTGCCTAAGTGGTGTACCAAGCTCAACCAAGCTAAGATCATCCAAATCATCGTTACCTGAACTATTTTTGGTAATGAACCTATCATGTAAGGCCTATTCAGGCCATGTACTATAGGGATACCAAGAATAAAGTAAAGAAGGTAATCTCAGCTTGGAGGCATCAAGATACCACAATACTTACATAGTATTGACAAACAATTGGGAAGTATGAGGCCTATAATAATGAGGCACTCTGTTGAATTAAGAGCACGAGATGGAATATGATGAGTATGTGTCCTACTGAAACCAGCCTTCCTTCTTTGAATGGGTGGTGATAACCTGATTTAAGAGTTAATTACAGCAATAAATAAATGCACATAAAATGAAATACACACTTTACCATAACATTCTTGGACAGTAGACACCTTGTTGGCCCCAAAATTGGTGCTCCTTGCGGTATTTCTTTAGCTTTCATTCAATTGGAAGGAGTACAACTTGAGATTCTTCAATCTCCTCCTGCTAACCAATTGCTCTTGCTGTCATAAATGTCCAGCAAGCCTTTTGGATCATTTGCCCCTTGTTTCACCCAGGACTTCTTCTCCAATTTGACCCTTGGCTGACCAAATGCTGCCCCAAATCAATTGGGGATGGGCTGGCTCTTGAAATCCCTTGATAATCTTCAATTATCAGCTGCTAATTTTAGTCCCTTGAGCCTTCAATCTTTGGCACGGATCCCAAGGTGGCTGCTAAACCCTAATTTCTACTGTGAATTAGGTTTTACTGCAGAAATTACAGATCAGCCCACCAAAAATGGATAAGATCTCCTCCGAATGGTTGAGAATTGTTGAGAATGGCTGAGCATAGGCTGAAGGAGATGAGAGAATGCTGGAGAGAGAAAAATTTGAGATTTGTCGCGAAGAATTGATCAAAATCAGTTGCTGCCCTGCTGTACCAGCCCCAAACGGATGCATCAACAACAATAGGAGCATCAGAGATTGTGATCTTCAGGAGAAAGTGCATCAGTAGCAATTATCAGCTTCCCATGGTTAAGAATATGCAATCTCCATCACCAAAATGGTCTCTAATGGCTGGGAATTGGCTCCAAAAGCTGGCAGCAACAGTCCAACACCTCTTTCCAACAGCTCCAAAATGAAAAAAACAGGATTTCCCTCTCCCTTCAGCCCTATTTAGCCTTTCCCCCACTTGCATAGGAAAGTTTTGCCAAGTGGCAGCTTTCTTAATCCATTTTCAGCAATTCAGCCATTTAATTAATTTTTAGAATTAATTAATTTTGAAAATTAATTCAGCCTTTAATCCATGTCCAGAAAATTGACCTTGTCCATCCAAAAATTAATTGGCTAGGCCATTTGCAACCCAAAGTGGTTCCATGCATTAATTGACCCTTGGATAAGCATTAATCCATTAATTAATGCCTAGTCCCTAGTGTCACCACTGACACTTAATGGCCAATTAATGGTCCTAGGAGCAAACTTGTTGAGATTTCGAGCTCCACTCGTGATATGCCAGGGTGACCGTTGTACATTTATGTCACCGACTTGTCAGCTGCAGATGCGGTTGTTACACCGCCCATGAATAATAGCTAGATGACAGTTATCCTTATCTACTCTAGTTCGTGGCTCAGTTAGTATGCCACCTTAGTTAGTTGAGTTTGGTTTGAGACCCATATATAGGGTTCTTCTATTTCTGTGTATTGACCCATATATAGGGTTCTTCTATTTCTGTGTACTAGAAGTTCTTTTGGCTTACACAACTAAGAAGAGGAAAACTGTTTTCAGCCTCCACCTTTGTGTGTATTCTCCCATTGTGTAAGTGAGAAAGCTATTAGTGAGACTCCTTTCTTCTCTCCCACAATCTTGACATGGTATCAGACTCTGGTTCGTGGTAAGGAGCTCAAGAAAGCAAACCGAGTTTGCGGCGTTTTGGTAAGAGGATCAGTATTGCTTTCATTTTTCGAGTTTGGGAGCAACTCTCTGTAGGTAGCACAGTCGGAAAGTGGAAGAGTGCATTGTCTCCGATTGAGACGCCCTTCGCGATATAGCAAGAGGGCAGTATATGCTACGGGAAAGGACTTTAGCCCTTGGTTGCCCTGTTTTTTCTATTCGAGGCCATTTCGGGACCTGTTTTGGAGGCGGAAGTTTTTCGCACGCACTCAGGAAAAGGTCTTGTTTTTTTCTGTGCGACCACTGCTCTACAGGTCGGTGAAAAGTTTCTGTAGAAATTGCATCGTATGCCTGTGCGCAGAGACATTGGGAGTTACAGAATCATCCTTGTTGCTTGTTGATGCAAAATCGTCACTAGGAAGTGATTGTGTGGTAAAATACCACTTTTGTCAGTTTTGCAGATTTGCCCTTGTGAGCCTGAAGCTGTGTTTTTTGCAGTGATAAATTTTTTTGTAGTGTTCTGTAATAGCGTTTGATTCTCTTTCACAGATTGTCATTGAAAAGCTTGACAAGAACAAATTCCAAGCATGGAAGTTTAGAACGACGAACTTACTTATGGGAAAAGGATATTGGAAATTCATTGCAGGAAACGAAGAAGAACCAGTTCTTCCTGATGTTTCCAATCAACAACAAATGTAGGCATTTAAAGGATGGCATGAGAGAGCCAGAAAAGTTATGTACTGGCTGTCTATCAGTATTTCAGACTTTGTGATTGTGCATATTCAGGATGCAAGTACGCCTAAGGAGGCATGGGATACTTTGTCAAAAATGTATAGCACAAATATACAAGCCAGGAAGATGCAGCTCAAGCAAGAGTTGCACAATGTGCAAAGAGAAAGTATGAGCATCAATGACTACCACATGAAGGTGAAGAAGATTGCAGATGCACTTGCTTCCATTGGGTCGCCAGTGGAAGATGATGATTTAGTTCCTGTGACCTTGAATGGTCTAGGAAAAGATTATGCACAGTTTCGAACATCGATTTCTGTCCGTGAAAGATTTCTTGATTTTGAGGAGTTGATTGCTCTTCTAATTTCTGAGGAGCAGAGAAATGGTGGTGCATCCTCTTCAGGAGGAACTTCAAAAGAAGCTGTCTTCTACTCAAATGCTGGAAGAGGTAGAGACAGAGGTAGAGGAGGCCGATCTGGAGGCCGTGGTAGAAATCAGAATATGCAGCAAACTCAAGACCAGTCCTATGGAGGAGGACGTGATAACTCTAGAGGTAGGGGGAGCCAAAGAGGTGGTGGTGGATGGCAAAGAGGCCAAAATGCAAACAGCAATGTTGAATGCTACTATTGTGGTAAAATGGGTCATATGGCTAAAGACTGCTATAAAAAGCAGAATGACATCATGAATGAAAAATTGCAACAAGGGAATTATGCATCTTCTAGTAGACAGGGTGATGACAGAAATGAGCATTTGTTTATGGTGCAGCACATGACCAATTCTGTGACAAGTGGAGAAGAAAGCAACAATGTGTGGTATGTTGACTCAGGTGCATCAAACCACATGACAGGTCATGCAGAATGGATGCAGGATGCAAGGAAAATTGAAAAACTAGGATTTGTGGAGACTGGTGATGATACTACAGATCCTATTGTGCAGATTGGAAATATTCCTTTGTCTATACAGAATGGGAAAAAGAAATACCTGTTGGATGTATTTCATGTCCCGAATATCACAAAAAACCTGGTTTCTGTTGGTCAAATGGTTGAGCAGGGCTTGCAGGTCAGATTTAATTCTCATGGATGCTTTGTTGAGGATATGAAAAATAAAGGTCGCTTGATAGCAAAAGGAAAGAAGAATGGCAGAATGTTTACGTTGGATGTAGACATGCCTGAATTGAGTGCAGCAATGTTTGTACATGGGACCGGCGTAGTTGCAGATATTGATATCTGTCATAAACGCATTGGTCACATTAATGTACAGTGATTTAAATCAATGCAAGTCCAAAATATTGTTGCAGGATTGCCTAAATTCAAGGTTGCAGAAATGCATAAGGTATGTGAAGCATGTCAATTTGAAAAACAGGCAAGGAAACCATTTTCTAAACATGTTCAAGAGAGTAAGAAGCCATTGGAATTAATCCACTCTGATGTGTAGACTACTAAAGCTGCATCTATTGGAGACTGTCATTATTTTGTTACTTTTATTGATGACTATAGCAGAAAAGTTTGGGTGTATTTTATGAAAAAAAAAAGTGAAGTGTTTGGGCATTTCAAAACTCTTAAAGCTATGGTTGAAAAAGAAACAGGCCTGCAAATAAAATGCCTAAGGTCAGATGGAGGGGGAAAGTACCTCTCAAATGAGTTTGCAAGGTTCCTGCAAGAGCATGGCATAAAGCAGCAATATTCATGCAGTCATACTCCACAACAAAATGGCATTGTAGAAAGGAAAAACAGGCATATTGGAGAGGTATCTCATGCTATGCTCAACGAAAAAGACTTGCCAGATTTTTATTGGGCTGAAGCAGTTGCTACAACAGTCTACATAATGAACAGGATTCCCATTACAGTAATACATGGGATGATTCCAGAGGAGAGGTATACTGGTAGGAAATCAGATATTTCTCATTTGAAGATTTTTGGTTGCATTGTCTATGTTCATGTGTCAAATGAGTTGAGATCCAAGTTGGATCCAAAAGCTGAGAAGTGCATATTTATTGGTTACTCTCTGCAGCAGAAAGGGTATAGATGCTATAATTCTTCTACTCGTAAGTTTATAGTGAGCAGAGATGTTTTTGATGAGATGAGTAGTTGGTATAAACCAGTAAATGTGATTGATGATGTAGATGCACAAAATAGTAATGCTGCACAGAATTCACAGCAGCAGTCACAAAATATTAGTGGACCTGGAGTGTCCTCTAGCAGTGGTTCACATTCTTCGCCATGGACAGGCAGATTGAGATCAGGAGAATCTGCTCAAAACAATGTAGATAGTGGTATGCAGGTTTCACGAAAAGGAAAAGAGAAGGTAGATCAGCCCATGTTTGATGTGAATGTAGGTCACTCTTATGTGGATGGTGAATCTAGTGGCTCAGAACAGAGCATTGATGATGAGTTGGGTATTTCTTCTATTGTTACACGTGGAGTAAGGAAGACCAGGGATGTTTTGAGAGCATCCAGGAGTGAACCTACTTTGCGCAGGTCTACCAGAGCTAGGTATTCTTTGGATAGGCTGAAATATGATGGATTTACAGCCATTCACTATGCCTATATGGTCAAAGTGATATAGGAACCAGAATCCACTTTTTTTGAGCAAGCCATGGGAAAAGAAAAATGGGAGAAAGCCATGGATGCCTTGGAAGCAAATGCTACATGGGAATTTGTACCTTTGCCTAAAGATAAGAATGCAATTAGTTGTAAGTGGGTTTATAAGGTGAAACACAATGCATATGGTTCTGTGAATAGATACAAGGCAAGACTAGAAGTCAAGGGGTATGCACAAACATATGGCATTGATTATGAAGAAACATTCAGTCCGGTTGCAAGGATGGCAACCGTAAGAGCAGTCATTGCTATGGCTGCATCAAAGGGATGGTCTTTAAAGAATGCCTTCTTGCATGGTGATTTGCAAGAAGATGTCTATATGGAGCAGCCACCAAGTTATGTGCATGCTGTTCATCCTGAGTTTGTTTGCAGGTTGATGAAAGCCTTGCATGGCTTGAAGCAAGCACCTAGAGCATGGTCTGACAAGATAGGACAGTATCTTGTCACTATTGGCTTTCAGATTTTCAAGGCAGATTTCTCACTTTATGTGAGAAAAACAGAGAAATGTATTATGCTACTTGTCCTTTATGTTGATAATTTGATTATGACAGGTGATAGTGATGAATATATCCTTCATGTGAAAATGCTATTGAAGCAAAAGTTTGAGATGAAGGATTTGGGAGAGCTGCGTTATTTCTTGGGCATTGAGGTAATTAGATCACCAAGTGGGATACGGCTCTTGCAGAGGCAGTATGGATTGGACATGCTGTCCAAATATGGATGACAGGCTGTAAGTCTATTTCAGTTCCTTTGGAGCAGAATGTGAAGCTGAGCGCAGATGCAGGTGAGCTTCTGGAAGACCCTACTATGTACAGACGCATAGTAGGAAGTTTGATTTATATGACTATTACTAGGCGAGATTTGAGCTATGCTGTTGGATTGGTAAGTCAGTTTATGCAGGCTTCAAGGAAACTGCATTTGGATGCGGCTAGATGCATACTCAGGTATGTGAAGTCCACATTGCAGTATGGACTATTTTATGAGACTGGGGTTCAGATACAGTTGTATGGATACACTGATGCTGATTGGGCTGGTAGTATTTCTGATAGACGATCTACTAGTGGATATGTGTTCTCTTTTGGGATAGCTGCAGTCACTTGGAGCAGCAAGAAACAACCTATAGTTGCCTTGTCGAGCACAGAGGCTGAGTACAGGGGTGCAGCAATGGCTGCATGTGAGGTAGCTTGGTTGCATAAGCTACTTTATGATATGCATCAGCCTATAGATGGGCCAGTTGTCATTTATTGTGATAACATGAGCAGTATACACTTGGCAAATAACCCAGTCTATCATGCTAGAACAAAGCACATTGAGGTGCATTATCACTATGTGTAGGAGAGGGTTTTACTAGGTCTTATTGATCTAGTTTATGTCAGCACAGAGGATTAGATAGCTGACATATTCACAAAGGCATTGGGCGCAGAGAAGCTGCGCAAGTTCAGAGACCTGCTTGGTATGCAGGAATTGGGATTGAGCTCGAGGGGGAGTGTTGAGATATCGAGCTCCACTTGTGATATGCCAGGGTGACCGTTGTGCATTTATGTTACCGACTTGTTAGCTGCAGATGCGGTTGGTACACCGCCCATGAATAATAGCTAGATGAGAGCTATCCTTATCTACTCTAGTTCGTGGCTCAGTTAGTATGCCACCTTAGTTAGTTGAGTTTGGTTTGAGACCCATATATAGGGTTCTTCTATTTCTCTGTACTAGAGTTCTTTTGGCTTATACAACTAAGAAGAGGAAAACTTTTTTCAGCCTCCACCTTTTTGTGTATTCCCCCATTGTGTAAGTGAGAAAGCTACAAGTGAGACTCCTTCCTTCTCTCCCACAATCTTGACAAAACTGACACTAAAATTCACCTAGAATCTAACAAGTGTAACTTGTTACAACTTTTGCCTTTGACACCCATCTTTTTCACAGGGTCCTTTGGTCTTCAAGTGTGAGAAAGTAGCTTGCACCTCACATGTGCAACACATGTGCATCTTTTAATTGCACATTTGATTAATCCTTTAATCAAATGTCAATTAAACATAAGCAAAGCATCAAATTTTCATGCCCTCGTGATAGACCACCCCCTTGAAATCCTTGCAATCGTCCTCGATTGCACTGTAATGTGTCAAAGCAAACAATATTGCTGTGGAATTTGCAAAAGGCATCATAGTCAACACAACGTTCGCCACTGTTGACTATCTCATATGCCCACCATTTGCCGAAAATTTCCAACCAGCATAAACATAGCATAAAGCTCAACAATAGTTCAAAACTATTGCGAGAAACTCATCGGATGCATCCCAAACTCTTGTTTCTTAACAGTGCTGACTACACAACCATAGTAACGCATAAACCGAGCTGAAACCATGGTTGAATTGAAATTGGCCATAACCTGATGCAAATGTACAGTTTCAGAGTTGCAATGAAAACCGTACCCATATGTATACATACCACAATGACTAGTACACTGAATAGTGACCTCATGGCAGACATACTCTCAGCACAGTACCTTGGATACATGCTGAATACATTCGAGATTCACTATACACGAGAGCAGTCCATTCCTGGAGGAGTGGAAGTGCTACCTTCCCCTTGAGTATCAGGTGGTACTCTAGACCCTTGACCTACTGAACTTGAAAGAGCCCGATCCAAAGTCGGCTCTAAGTGAAAGGCATCAAGGTAAAGTTGCAACAACTGAGGATGGTCTGCCAAGTCATCCTCTTCCATCCATTTAGCATCCATTGGTGAATAGTTGTGAAACTTCACCCAATAGCTTATGGAAGCTTTACCTTTGACCTTTTCTCTTTATGTGCCAAAATCTACTCGAATACCAATATCTCATTCAACTCCTCTACATTGGACTGAATTTCAGCAGATACATCCCTAGGCACATCAGCATAAAAAGGCCTCAACAAGCTCACATGAAAGACATAGTATATCCGCTAGTGTAGAGGCAATTTCCATGATAGCCAGCATTAAACGGAGCATTTGCATGACCAGCACTTATTCCTTGAGCCCCAAAAGCACGATCGGGTACCGATGCTTGCCCATATGCGTGATTTTGCACACTAGGCATCATACCGATGTCACCATACATCGGATTATGCATTCCATGAGCCATACCCGAGTACATTGGGTTATGCAAGCCATGCATTGGTTGCTGAAAGTTATGGGGAAGGTGTGCCATACATTCCTACATTCGGTCGCTGACCCACCATAGCATGAAAAATTGTGCTACCACCAAAGTAAGCTGGCTGCCTCAAATTCTCATGCAAACCTTGCTGTCCAAAAACCATAGGATTAGCATTTACATCATGAACTTGCATTTGCATTTCTTGCCCAACTGGCACCAATTGCTTTTGACCATGAGCATCTTGAGAAGGCTTTGGCTTGTTCTTCGGTGCATCTTGCTGTCCCGAAGTTCTAGAAGAGGATTTTCTCTTCTTGCCCTTGTTGTCCTTCGTAGGAGTGTTCAAAAACCGAGTAAACTGAGGATCTTTTGCCAATTCAGCAAAGATATTGGCTGCTGCCCTCATTCAATTCTTGAATGCATCATCAAATTCCATTTCCCCTTGCTGATCATCATCATCTTTCTGCATTGAGGGTCCAACATCTTGGCCTTCAGCCACATTTTCAGCATGCTGTCCATGATTCGTACCTTGTCCAAGATTAGGCATTGCATTTCCTTCTTCCCATGTGAAGGTGCATCATGAGAGGCATCATTACTGCTTGATTGCATCCCATTGTATGAAGACATCTTGCTGTAATTTCTCAGCTGAGCACAAAGATCAACACTAGCACAAACCTTTGGCTTGTCAGGTGCCTCGGGCCCACCAAATCAAGAGATTTGATGTATCTCGGCAATGGAACCATGAAACCAGCCTTCCTTCTTGAAATGGGTGGTGATAACCTGATTTAAGAGTTAATTACAGCAATAAATAAATGCACATAAAATGAAATACACACTTTACCATAACATTCTTGGACAGTAGACACCTTGTTGGCCCCAAAATTGGCACCCCTTGCGGTATTTCTTTAGCTTTCATTCAATTGGAAGGAGTACAACTTGAGATTCTTAAATCTCCTCCTGCTAACCAATTGCTCTTGCTGTCATAAATGTCCAGCAAGCCTTTTGGGTCATTTTACGCCTTGTTTCACCCAGGACTTCTTCTCCAATTTGACCCTTGGCTGGCCAAATGCTGCCCCAAATCAATTGGGAATGGGCTGGCTCCTGAAATCCCTTGATAATCTTCAATTATCAGCTGCTGATTTTAGTCCCTTGAGCCTTCAATCTTTGGCACGGATCCCAAGGTGGCTGCTAAACCCTAATTTTTACTGTGAATTAGGTTTTACTGCAGAAATTATAGATCAGCCCACCAAAAATGGCTGAGATCTCCTCCAAATGGCTGAGAATTGCTGAGAATGGTTGAGCATAGGCTGAAGGAGATGAGAGAATGCTGTAGAGAGAGAAAAATTTGAGATTTGTCGCGAAGAACTGATCAAAATCAGTTGCTGCCCTGCTGTACCAACCCTAAACGGATGCACCAACAAAAATAGGAGCATCAGACACTGTGATCTTCAGGAGAAAGTGCATCAGCAGCAATTGTCAGCTTCCCAAGGTCAAGAATATGCAATCTCCATTACCAAAATGGTCTCTAATGGCTGGGAATTGGCCCCAAAGCTGGCAGCAACAGTCCAACACCTCTTTCCAACAGCTCCAAAATGAAAAAAACGAGATTTCCCTCTCCCTTCATACCTATTTAGCCTTTCCCCCACTTGCATGGGAAAGTTTTGCCAAGTGGCAACTTTCTTAATCCATTTTCAGCAATTTTCAGCCACTTAATTAGTTTTCAGAATTAAATTAATTTTGAAAATTAATTTAACCCTTAATCCATGCCCAGAAAATTGACTTTGCCCATCCAAAAATTAATTGGCTAGGCCATTTGCAACTCAAAGTGGTCCCATGCATTAATTGACCCTTGGACAAGCATTAATCCATTAATTAATGCCTAGTCCCTAGTGTCACCATTGACACTTAATGGCCAATTAATGGTCCTAGGGGCAAACTGACACCAAAATTCACCTAGAATCTAACAAGTGTAACTTGTTTTAACTTTTGCTTTTGACGCCCATCTTTTTCACAGGGTCCTTCGGTCTTCAACTGTGAGAAAGTAGCTTGCACCTCACATGTGCATCTTTTAATTACACATTTGATTAATCCTTTCATCAAATGTCAATTAAACATAAGCAAAGCATCAAATTTTCACGTCCTCGTGACACCTACACTCAAGATAGCTTTATGGTTGCAGCTTTAGTACCCACACACAGACACAGGCATGACTAGCACATGCACAATAGCATCTTTGTGCACTTGCATGTATCAGTCACAAAGGCTGAAGTGGAACAAATCTTAAGTCAACCACAATAGCAAGAGTAGTGCATTTTTTATGCACATTACACATCTGCACTGAAGTTTGACTCACTGCTAATTAAGAAACCTCCAGACTTAAAGACCCTGTATGAAACTGTCATGATTTCACATGAATGGAGTATATTTTCAATGTCTTCATCAGCCAGAGAATCAAAAAAGTACATAAATGAGAATCTAAGTGTGCTTTTTAATGTTATTGTCTGCTTTTTTGTTGCTCCCTGCATACTGTATTAAGTCCTCCTGTATGTAACTGCAGAAATTCCCCAAGTATTTATATGGTTGATTAGCTGTAATAACTTCTCAATTTACAAACAGCTGGCTGAAGAAGCAGATGGTTTGGATCAACGCATCGTTGCTTTACGTGTGCAGCAAGAAGAGAGTGTTAAGAAAGACATTCTCAATGCCAGAGCGGAAATGGATGAAATTGTGTCAAAGTATGGGAGACTACTCAGTGACACTAATCAAGAGAAAAAGCCCGGAACCTTAGGTGATGCCATCAAAGCCATAGCTTCTGTTGTTGAATCTTACATGGAAAAATTTGGAAAGCTGGAGCAAAATGACACACAATTGGGAGTTCTAGAGAGGCCATCTGTGGGAGATCTTGTACATATTAAAAAGCTAGGCAAAAACCTAGCAACAGTGGTTGAAAGTGCTGCAGCAGAAGATGACGATAGTTTACTTGTACAGTTAGGCAGTTTGAAAGCTCGTGTAAAGCTACATGAAGTGGCAAAAATTGTAAAACAAGAGAAGGTACTTCACTTACTGACTTGAATGAAGATTTAAACATAAATATTTTTTAATGTGACAGTTGTTTAACTTGCTTTGATATTATGGTAGGATGTTTTCAACTATAACTTTAGTAGGGATTTTTGGTTATTGTACATCAAGTTTGCTTGAACACAACACAGAAGTTATTGTACTTCAGAGCGAATTTTCACGCCCATTTCTCTACATAAAGTCTTACAAAAATGTGTGCACGCACGCGCGTGTGTATATTGCATGTGCGTGTGTGCATGCGTTCTTTAGAGTTAAACAGTAGGCTCTTGGACAAGGTTAAGATCTCAATTGGCTAATGAGTGTAATGAGCACTTCATGAATGTTTCTCTCGGCCACCACTGACTTTGGCTGATGTCATGAATGCTTGTTCAATTTTCGATAGTCGATCTGATTATTGATTCCTTTGAGGTTGCTAAGCTGGAAGAGCCTTTCATTGATATTGAATTGGATGATGCACTGAAACATCTAGGCAAATGGAAATCTCCAAGGTGGGATGACCTAGTAGTGGAGTTCTATATGGCCTAGTGGATTCTGGAATGATTTGAAAGGCATAATATTGACAATGATTCGTTATGCATGGCAACATTTAGCACACCCTAAGCAATGGAAACATGGTCTCACATGTCAGACATCTAGAACTGTATTTCGGCATTTACTAGGATCTGGATTCTTCAGGTGTCTTTAGAGGACATCGCTTCTATTGGGGGAGAGGGTTGAATAAAGGAGGACGATCTTTATAGGACATTGCTTCTATTGGGAGATAGGGTTGAACAAAGGAGGATGATCTTTATCAGATTTGTAAGCTTTTTTGAAGAATTTTTGTAGAGAGTTGATCAGATCTGTAGGCATTATGAGAGTTTTGGGACATGTGTTTGAACTTTGATGTCTTTATTAAGAGTCTGATGGGGGGGAGAATTCTCTTTCTTGTCCGTGCGTGGGCCCACCTTTACTGTCCAAAATTTTTCTTTCAATTCTGTGTGCAATCGAATATCCATTCATAGTTATTAAATATCTGATGCAAAACCCATGCCAACTTACATTTAGTCACATTCAATTCTTGATCTGATAGAATGCTTTTCCTATTACCTCTTCTTGAGGCTAGCCCTTCCTCTTCCTTCTAGGAGGTCTTCTATCCTCATATTTCCAATTAAATCTATTTTGTGGTAGGCAAGCTGAGACTGTCTTCCCTGTCCTTCTAGGGTTCTAGTCTGTTTGGATGACTTTGTGATGGTGTTCTTGTGGTTTCTCTTGGCGTTACATCCACCATCCTAGAATGGAGTTGTTAGCAGTCTTGTGTCATGTATGGTCATCTCTTACTTATGAGCCTCAGTTTGAGTTACACAAGGACATTAGGAGCTCAGATAGTGTAATTGTCCGTCACTTTATTTGTCCCAAACATTGCAGGTGGAGATTCGTCCCTGCATTTGTCATCAGACAGCCTGTTTCTCTCATATCTGAGCAGTCATTTATGATTTATTGCCAGGGGTGGAATGGACTTTATCGGGCAGATGGGCAGCATTTGGTGCAGGGCATCTCGCATTTTTAGGCATTTATGTAGTCCAGGCTGCATTAGGTGCTGGCTGGCCAGTTTCAGCATTTTCATCTATTTATAGCTGCCTGCCCTCCCTTGTTAGACATTCAGTCACTTTCTATGCTAGCCCTTATCTTCTTCATGTCTCGCCTTCGTCTAGTGCCCTCAGTAATGTTTTGAGCTATGTGTAGGGGCTGATAGAGACCAGCCATCTATCATTCAAAATTCTGTCAATTTTGTTCCTCAGGTTTAGTGCGTTCCTTTTGTCTCCTCCTCCTCTTTCACCTTAACATCCGTGTTCATTGTTCTTTTCCATTGCATACTCACATATTATTTGCCTTGGTGGGAGCTAGATTTTGCTGAGGAGTCATCTTCTACTGTTTGTTATATCTACAACCTTTGTGTGTGTGAACGCACATCACTGTGTGTCAGCATGTGAACACACTTCACTGTATGTGTGAGCCTAGTGTTAGGATTTGGGGGAATCCCAAGACTATGTAATAATATCCCAACTACCACATGAATGTATCCACATTGGTGTACGTGCAAGGGTTCTCTCTCTCTCTCTCTCTCTCTCTCTCTCTCTCTCTCTCCTCGCAAAAAAAAAAAAAAAAAAAAAACCATGGAGCTTCAACCACCTTAGCTCCTCTTGTCATGTTAGCATATAGTGGTGTTAGAGCTACTCATTGCTGCTGTTGTCATTGAATGGAAGAGCTTCCCAACTAAGGGCATTGCCATGTGAGCTAAAAATGCACTACATGTTGATTGGCCACTAAATAGCCATAAAACAAGCTTAATGAATAGAATTACCAAAACTTTCATTAAAAGAAATGCGTTCCTAGAGAGTCTATGTCCCCATAAGCCAAATCCTAATTTGGGAGGACCTAGCAATGTGTTCCTAGAGAGTGTATCCCATAAACCAAAACCTAATTGAGGAGGACCCATCCATCTATAAATAGATAGGTTGCCCACCACTCAGCCTTAATCTTGTTTTGGTAGCTTGTAGGTACCTTCTCACTGCTGTCTACAACCCCGTTTGTAGAGGATATCTCCGGCAAAGTTGTCTATCATTGCTATCCATCATTAGGCGCATGCTATCCAGCCCCTATTTGCTGTTGGCAACTGTTTACAGCATGCTGCCACCATCGCTAGAACTACTGCGTTTATTTTTGATTTGCCTTCCAGTGCTTATGATTCGACCTGCATAGTTGACTTCGGCCTGCCACGTGGCAGCCAACCTGCGTTTTGCTGATCAGCTGCTGCCCAATTAGCCACCTCATCATAAAACCTGCATTTGGCTGATCTGCTTCATCACGAGCTGCCATGTCATCAACATCTGCTACATTTTGCTATTCCAGCCTCCTCCTACTTGTTTGTCATTGATCTGGCCATCACAAAGCTGCATTTGTTGTTGCTAGACACCTTTAGAGGTTGCTTGTTTTGTCTCGGGATCCATCAGAGTATGACATACTCTTTTTCCTATACTCTTTGACCCGAGCCTCAAGATAGGAGTTTGGGGGTCAGTTTTCACCTTGCATAGTATGCTTGTTGTATTGAGCATTGTATTTATTCATTCATTATTTGGCTTCATTATCTTTTGTGTTCATTGTCTTTGTGTTAACCCTAACCCTAACAGTTTTTCTTTATTAGTTTGCATGTTTGTCATATGATTGTGTTTGTCTTTTGTAGATGATCATTTCTTTATAACCATATCCGATTAGTTTGTCTTGCTTGTTGTTCTTCAACAATGTGCAACCCATGAGCACCACTATCGTGAAGATCTATAGGAGCGTAGTGCCACTTGTACTTGTTTTTTGCTCGTGATCAATGCAGCTTTGGTCACCATGCTTTCTCAATATCAACTCCAAACATGTTGCCTTGTCTCATCACACGTGATTCACACATTGTTGTCCTATCTTGTCAAACATGACTCACACCCTTCCTATCCATTGTTTGTGGTCTGTTAGTTGTCCTATTTGATAACTTCATGCAATCGCATCCAATCCCTAGTCGTGCTAGGACGTCACCAAACTGCCACAATGTAACTTAGCTACTGACACATCTACCCTAGCATGCCTGGATTTGCTACATACCCACATAAACTATGCCATTACACAATGCTGACCTACATTGTGTGAACCACCTATGTGTGCCATGTCATCAACCTCACTATTGGGCTTGTTCGTCAATCCTTTTCGCCACTTCAATGTCACTTGCCCCTCTACTTCAACTTGCATGCAAAACAACTCTGTTAACATTGATCTCAACTAGCTTTGCACATTGCCTCATAGCACCACTACTTTCCAATGTTGAGTACTGTTCTATTCTGGCACCTCGTCCACAATCTATGCCTGCCTACGTTGTCACCTTGGAGGTCTTGTTTGCATTGATTGCCACCACTACATCATCTTCAATTCTAGCCAGTGATGCATCTATTTTAGTCTCTTATGATCATCAAAATCACATGTTGTCGTGACTTTGATCTCGAGTGCTGCCTCGATTCAACACTTTGCTAAAAAAACTGGCGTCATACAATTGCGTCTACTATCGCATGTTGAGATACTACATCACCATTGAGAAGTTATCCATTGTTAGATTCTTGATATGAAAGACAAAGTTCTAGCTCATCATGATGCTGCAAGGTGCATTAAAAGTTAGTTCCATAGAAGAACCAAAGCAAGATTGGCTTGAAAAGAACAAGAATGCTCTAGCATCATTGTGCTCCGCCTCTCCAATAATGTGCTCCATCATTTGGACCTTACTAAAACAACAAAAGAGGTATGGGAAAGTCTTCATACAATGTTTGGGGGTGACATTAGTAACTCAAAACTATTCTTGAAAATGCAATTGTTAAGTATTTTGTATTATCCATTTGAATCTCTTAAACAACACAACAATCACCTCGTTCTTCTCTTTCAATAATCAAGTACTCTTAGCAGTCATCTAGATAAAGACAAGAACAAGGCTGGTCTCCTAAATAGTTTGCTAAAGAGGATAAATATAGTGAGACTATGACTACTCTTAAAGTGACTAGAGAATGAAATATGAAGAAATCATCGCCATGACAAGAGACAAGTTGCCGGTTATGCTACTTAAGGGTTGTGGTGTAGTTATTAGTATGCTAATTAGCAATTGGACTATGATTGCCTACATGCTTGGTAATAATTGTCTATGGGCTATATGCTATTTAGCATATTTGTGGCCTATATGATAGTGAACAGTTGTATATTAATTAGTAGCTATGTTTGCTAGTTAGCAACTGCGTGTTTGTCTACTAATTAGTAGTTGGATTGTAGTTGCCTACATGTTTGTTAGTAGTTGTCTATGGGCTGCATGCTAGTTAGTAGATTTGTGGGCTATATGGTAGTTAGTAGCTACATGCTAATTAGTAGCTTTGTCTACTAGTTAGCAACTTCTTGTTTGTCTAATAATTAGCAATTGGATTGCGGTTGTCTATATACTTGTTAATAGTTGTCTATTGGCTCTATGCTAGCCAACAAAGCTGCCTTGGACTGCATGGTAGTGAGTAATTATATACACACACATGCTAAGCATAATAAACACTATTTGTTAACAACTTAATGTATATGCTAACTAGCATAGTTATATATTCTATGAGTTAACTACCTAACATACGTGATAGCTAGCACATTGGCTAACTATTATTAAGGTAAAATCTAGGCTAACTAACATAGTTAGCATATATGCTACTTGTTTACTACCTAACATATATGCTTTCTAACATATAGGCTATTTGTTAACTAGTGTGTACATGTTAAGTGTTAAAAAGCTAATGTATATGCTAATTAGCATGTACATGTTAAGTGTTAACAAGGTAACATGTATGCTAACTAGTATATATGTTAGCGATCAAGAAGCTAATATACATGCTAACTAGCATATATACTAACTGCTAACTAGATAACATATGTGCTAACTAGCATGTAGGCTAGCTATTGACAAGCCAACATATAAGCTAAATAGTATATATGCTAACTGTTAGCATATATATTACCAATAACATCATGCAAATTAGCCTCATAAGTACTAAGCATACAAAATACTTGTAACTATTATGCATTGATATTCTTAACTATTAGTAGTAACAGTAATGGTGTCTGAGTTACCTATGCTTTGTGGACCATGCTCTATTGTGCACTCACTAGAATCTTTGTTGAACAATAGGGGGACACAATGTGTCCTTGTAGTGCAAATGGATGCAAATCACATGGCATGATAAGTGTGCTTACATGGCATAACTACTAACATTGGGGCTTTGGCAACACAAAAGGACATCCAACGCACATATTCCTTACAAAGTTATGTTGTTTGCATTAGTTAGCACCAGAGAAGTTGTTGAATGGAAGAAACAAGGTCCTTGCCCTCCCTCAACTCTATGCAACATCTCTATCAAGACTATGTATTACATCTACAACTCTTGAAGTGCATTCTTTTGTAGCTCAATATCAAGCTACGATGCATTAAATGCATCTAGGCAATTGATCAACTAGAATGCATGAACGTGAAACAACATAGGAAGTAATTTAAAGAAATCAAGAAAATTTAGTAACCTGAAAGTATGTGCAAATAAAGGCATAAAAGCGTGCTCATTATAGAAAGATCTTTTGTATAAAGACTCATTGTTATTATAATTCTTATAAAAAATTATGTATAAAGTAAAAGCATGGGCCCAAAGCTCATAAAAATATTGTGTGGGAAAGGAAGGTCAATACCTTTGTCCCATTCTCAAAATTGAGAGCTCTTTAGATCCTAGTCTATGTATGCATTTTGATTTTCAAGAAAGGAAAAGGAGGAGGTTTGCCAGGTGATATGAGGAGGTGGGTGGTTGTAACCCCCTTTCCCCTTTATCTACTCAGCTCACATGTCACTTTTTCTCTTCCATTTTGACATAACTCTCATCTCTCTTGTTCTTCTTTTTTTCTCTTATGCCTCATTGTGAGATCTCATGGATAGTGAGGATGAAAACATTGCCCAATCTTTTGTATGCCTATCTTCTTGTGTGTCATGAGAGCATGTTTTTTGGTGAAGAGGAGAGTTTTCTTGCAGGATTTGCAGCTAGCAAGTGTAGTTGCAGCCTCTTCTTGTCCAATTCGAGCTTCACATCGTGCCATGGCAGGATTCTAAAGCAAGTAATTAATGTTTTAGAGTACGAGAAAGGAAAATAAAAATCATTGAAAAAAAACAATTTGTTGCAAGATGAAGGGAGGCATGAGGAGGGGGCACCTATTGGAGAGACAGAGGGGGAGATCTTAGTGCTGAGGATCATCGCCTGCAAGCTCATCATCATTGCCATGAGTTTGCTTGTATTCAAATCATCATCATCGCCACCCTCTAAATTATTGCCATCATCTCTAAG
The DNA here is from genome assembly GCF_053477565.2 of Lygodium microphyllum. Classification (NCBI taxonomy): domain Eukaryota; kingdom Viridiplantae; phylum Streptophyta; class Polypodiopsida; order Schizaeales; family Lygodiaceae; genus Lygodium; species Lygodium microphyllum. The sequence continues at coordinate 47,216,723 of NC_141150.1, forward strand.
ATCATCGCCTTCCCTATATGATCATCTTGCCTGTAATCATCATTGCCTTCATTCTAGTGATCGATCCTATGTAATTCATACTCGTTCCTGCATTGTGAAACCCAAGCTCCAGCATGTCATGAGATCATGGCAGTTTCTTCTCCTATATGATGACAAAAAGAAGCCAATCACATTACCCTTTTCTTCTAAACCTTAGTTCCAAGGTTAATTGAAGGGGCAATTAAAGCCTAGTACATATGCCAAAGGAAGCCAAAACAATAGTTTGAGAATGAGGACTGGAAGTATCACGGATAAGAAGAGGGAAATGATTGCTGAGTGGAGGACTGATGACTGATCATCATTTTGCTATTACTGGACTATATGATAGACCCCTCCAAAGATGCATTCTCTTCTGCAAGCACGTCTCCCAGGCCGCAATGCATACACGAGTTTCAAGTAAGTGTCGACTCTATTTATCATTATGGACTTGGAAATGTGTCAATTTCTCATATCTAAAATTTTCTACCACTCCAAGAAAGTCTATTTTTACACTTGTCTATTTGTAATCATGATCTTTGATTTTTATTCAAATTTTTGAAATTGAAGAAGCATAAAAAAACATGTCAAAATCGTCTAAAATGCGCTTTGAACTTTTTTAAAGAAAATATGAAATGTGTATTTCAGAGAAAAATGGAAACTCATGGATTAATTGGTTTTTATAAATGAAAATATTTTCAATATTTTGATATATGCTAGAACAAGAGAATTTGGGTTAGAAAATCTTGAAATGAGTTTTATATTATATTAAATAATCTCTTTAATAATGAGAAATAATGAAAGATATTCATGCTAAGGATTTCTATATCAATGTTTAATAATTATTCGCGAGAAGTAGTTTGGTGGTATGGTGGTCAGTCTTAGTACCATGTCAGAAAGGTGTGGAGCAATGGAAGCAAACAGACACTGCTGATAGAAATTGCAACGAATACAAAGAACAGAAACAAACAGAGAATAGACCCAGGAAATGGAATCCACATATACCAAGGCTCAAGAGTAGTAGAATGGTATGGGCTGAGGACAGCCAACAAAGAGCAGTAGTCTCCCTCTCTCCAATGGAAGTAGTGTGCTCATATCTGATGAATACTCTGGATGAATGAGAGGAGGGGGAAGCCTATAAATAGACAATAATAAATAAATCAAATAATGCAGGCAACCAGCATTCAATGTGGCAAATATAGGTTGTAGTTAATGCATCTGACACAAAAATGAAAGGCACTTTGGCTGGTGGTCCTGGCACCCAATATAAACACTCTAGCACCTAGGATATGTACTCTACTAACAAGATCATGGTCGGTTATCTGCTCGGATGACATTTTGGATTTTGTTGACTATATGGACTGTCTTCAATCAAGCATTGTTTGCACTTTTTCCTAGGTGAAGCAGATGAATCTGCATTACTTTATGTTTTCCAATTTAGTTTTACGAATGAAGTTTGTACATGTAGGAATTGTGGATGTCTGTGTGCATGTATCGCTAGATGCTATGTGCAAGATCAAAACTCAAGCAAGACCTCAAAGTGCTTTGTGATAATTGTCATTTGTGCCACTGATTTCTATCCTTTCCCTGTACTTTTTGTTCAGGTTGTTGCAAGTTATCCCAGGAGCAAAGGAAGTGGTATGCAAGGCTCCACTGAGAGTGGGGAGAGGAGTTTTGGTGCTGCAGTTCAAACTTCAAGAAATACAGTTGACTTGCGTGGGTTGCGAGTGGACAGTGCCCTCTTACAGCTTGATGTTGCAATTCAGAAGTGCAGGCGAATGTCAGTTCTGTTTGTAGTTCATGGAGAAGGAACTGGTGCTGTGAGATCTGCAGTGCTGCAAAAGTTGAAGGGGCACCCACGGGTTGTCAAATTTGACCAGGAAAGTCCAATGAATTTTGGTTGCACAGTCGTTTATGTCAAATGAGACTTAAAATCAAGAGCTCCTTTACAAAAAGCTAGCATACCAACTCAGTTGATGCTTGTTTTCCATGCTTATAAAGTTTAAGGGATCTACAAAAAGTAGAATGGATTATTGAAAATGGTCAGTTCAGAAGATGATGAATGTATTAGAGATGAGAAGGTGCTCCTAAGAGTTTAAAAATATGGGAGAAAGGAATTGACTCTTGCTGAGTATGTTGGGATGGATAAGGCTGCTCAATTGTTTGATGTACATTTGTTAGAGATGCAATAGCTCTGTACCTGCTTATTACATCAAATCCATTTGCTGCACTAACTTTGCAAGGTGAGCAACCAGGAATGGAATTATAAAGAGACTTGTCTCTCACCTTTTTGGTGCAAATAATGCCTCTTTGTATACATGTAGAGATTCTAAGATTTCACCCCGACTTTGATCAGAACGGAATGGATGGTATTTTACTCATCCTCAGAAAGCTAATTCTGTTATTGTCAGATTATGTTTTGCAAATGGCTTTGATATGAGGGTGTTAATAGTGTGATATGTGCTAGACACTTTGGGCAGGTGATGATGCAGTTATAGTCTTGAATGATAAATGAATCTTGCCGGCTAATGATATTTTTAGCCTTGTGAACATTGTTACTAAGAGGGTTATCTGTTGTCCCCATTCTTGAGGCAATGTCTTTACACCTTCCTAAATGCATTGTTTGTGGGTCTTCAGTACTCATATAAGTATGATAAAAAACATCAGCCAATGGTTTTAGGATACACAAATGAGCTAGTTTTGTATGCAGGCTGAGCTTCCAAGAACTTTCAGTTCAAAATGTTAGAGACTATATGAGCTGCCTAGGGTTGCTTTATGTCTCATATAACACAGACTCCAGTATCTTTGCCCGGGATGAGATGTTTGGCCTTAGGGCCCTTCTTAAGGAAGTGCTGCAATTGAGTAAATATGTAGTGAACTGGACAGTACTGGTCCCATGTCGTCACATGGTCCAACATTCCATTTCTGCACTATTTATCTTTGCCCGGGATGAGATGTTTGGCCTTAGGACCTTTCATAAGGAAGTGCTGCAATAGAGTAAATATGTAGTGTACTGGGCAGTACTGGTCCCATGTCATCACATGGTCCAACATTCCATTTCTGCACTATTCAGCATTGCTAACCAACCTATAAACCAAGTAAAATCCATTACAAGGAAGATCAAACTTTGTAAGATATCATCTCTTGTTGCTTCCTTGGCCCAAGCTTTCAGCTGCTATTGGGACATTATCTTGCCCTTAAGAGTACTCACAAATGCACAATCGTTGAGATTCCTTAGGTGTTTGCATGATGTGGTCTCTCAGCATATCTTTCGTTGGTCCTTTTGTTTTTGCTGGGGTTTGGGATTCCTTAGGTGTTTGCCCGATGTGTTAGAATTGCCAATTCTGGGCAGTGCCCATGTAATTTGTGTGGTGTTGACACTTATTAAAGTGTCCATGTAGTGTGTGTGTACCTAGTCTCTTTAGACACTAGGGATTGAAGTAAGTTAGCCTAACTCTAGTTAGTTGGTGGAAGGTTGGTTAGGTCAACCCTTGACCTAACTTAGGTTGTACCTCCGCTCTATCTTTTCAGTTAAGCAAGTACACTCTACTCTCTTGCTTCAGCTCACTCACCACCATTGTCTCGTTTCTCTCTCCTAGGTTTTGCTGCCAGTAGCTTTAGCTTGTGCTCGGTGTGAGCAGAACATTTGCTGAAGATTGAGCTGCTATATACACAACTGCTAATCTTGCCAGCTCCAACTGAGCCGCTTGCACAACTAGTTTGTCAGAGGCGCCACCTACTGCGCTACCTCAGTTAGCCACTGTCCAGCCAGTTGCCCGCCAAAACCACCTGTGCCACTGTCAGATTGTTGGTGCTCTGACCTTGCTGGGCTGCTGCTCTGACCTTACTGTGTTGTTGTTGAGCAGCTGCAGCTCGCGCCGCCCAGTAGCGCTTTCAGAGCGCTCAGCAGCCCCAATTAGCCCTGTCCACCTGTGCTAGAAGCGGCATGTTTGCCTGAACCTGTTCCCCAGTGGCTAGCGTTCTTCTGAGCAACACCAACGTTGCGGCCCCTGCTGCGTGGCCTTCTGATCAGCCACCTGTGCTGTCCAGCACCACCCAGGGAGCCGCCTACTGTCTCCAGCGCAACGCCAGCTCTGCTTGGTTGCCCTACCCTGCTGGTCATCGTTGTTGCCTCTGGCCACCGCCTTGTTGCCCTAATGCTGCCGCTGCATCTTGGCCTCTGCTAGCCAGTGCGCCACACCAACTCCCTCCGACAGTCTCTCTACTGCTAGCATTGCTGCCACTTGAATCGCTCAATCAGCTGACTGAGTTGTCATCGAGTCCCAAACACTGCGCGCTTCTCGAGGTGCCCAAAATTCGGGGTTTTTCATCGACATAACTGCCAACGCGCAAATTGGACACCTGGCAACCTGACGTTGTACAATTTCTTCCTGATTTTTGCACGAAATTCGGGCTTTTTGGACTAGAGGCTTTAGCGCGCATCACAAGGAGATTCCAACTGTTTGGCAAGTATCCCGACGTGAAATTTTTGCAGAAGTTCAAACTGTAAGGTATCAAATTCTTTAAAATTTTGTGAAGAAATTTGGGGCTTTTACTTGACATACATTCCAAGGTAGATACTAGGTGGTATAGCAACATTAAGTTGCTGTTACAGTCAAATTGGGCAGAAAATATTGGGAAAATTTTGTAAATTTTGGTAAGACTCTAGATTAAATTGCTCTAAATTGTATTTTTGGGCATGCTTTACCTAACAAGTGCAGTATGACAGATTCCAATTGCTGTTCACCGTTGGCAAGTATCTCAAGGCAACATTTTTGTAGAAATTCGAACTGTAAGGTATACATTTCTTTAATATCTTTAAAATTTGGTGAAGAAATTTGGAGCTTTTGTTATATGTGGATTCCAAGGAAAATGTCGAGTGGTATAACAAGATTAAATTGTTGTTATAGTCAAGTTGGGTAGAAAATTTTGTAAATTTTGGTGAGATTTGGCATTAAATTGCTGTAAACTGTATTTCTAAGCATGCATTACAAAAACAAGTGCAGTACATAATCACATTTCTATCATTTGTGGGCTAAGTGATGTTTTAATACATTGGGCACATTTAACATATTTGCGATAGTTTAATACTTACCTTCTAATCTTGCGAGGATTTTTGGTACTCGGAGGAGTACACTCTATACTTCAACATTGAAGTATTTGGCTGCTGATTTTTGTGCATAATTGACAGTATGGGACATCAAGGGCATAATGATCAACGATCATTGGTGTCCTCACTCAAGAGGACAAACTTGATGGCTTAAGCTACCCATTGTGGGGTTTCATGGTTTCCAACCTTCTTGTGGCGAAGGGTCTATGGGACTATGGTACTAGTGATCAGTAGTGGCCAGGAGGTCTTGCACCTCAAACACCTCAATGTAGTGCTTCAGGATAGGTTGTTGGTACTACTGTTGCTCCTTTTACTGAGGATTAGCGAAAGTGGAACTCCAAGGATGTACTTGTACTATCTTTGATTGCCTTGTTAGTGAAAAGGGCATTATTTCGCACATTTGGTCTTATAGGATCTCAAAGTTTGCTTGGGATGTGCTTAAGTGTATATTTGCAGTATGCAATGAGACCAAGATATCCTATATTCGTAGAGAGCTGCGCAATGCGAACATGGATGAGGTTGATGCTATGACCGATCTCTTTACAAATATACAGGACCTGTATGAGTAGCTGCTCAATCTTGATGAGGTAATTAAGGATGCTAAACTAGTAAACATCACACAGAATTCTCTTCTTGAGTCATATCTTGGTTTCCATACCTCCTTGATATTGTCTTTCGGGCTGCTTGGGGGGGAGGGGCGTGCAACAACCGCTTACATTTGTGGAGTTGGAAGGCATCTTATTGCAAGAGGAACACACTCCAAAGAATGTTGCATTGTGTCCTGGTGTTGTGGCTATGCTTTCAAAGTATAAAAGCAAAGGAAAAGTGAGGCAAAATGGAAAAAATCAACAAAGGTTGATGCTGGACAAACAAGGCTGTCTAGTATATAGAAAAGTCTAAGAATAATGGAAAACATCATTATGCAAGGGGGGGGGGGTGTGCAATAACCCCTTACATTTGTGGAGTTGGAAGGCCTCTTATTGCAAGAGGAACACACTCGGAAGAATGTTGCATTGTGTTCTAGTGATGTAGCTATGCTTTCAAAGTACAAAAGCAAAGAAGTTAGGCAAAATGAGAAAAATCAACAAAGGTTGATGCTGGACAAACAAGGTTGTCTAGTATATAGAAAAGTCCAAGAATAATGGGAAACATCATTACTGCAAGAAGCTTGGTCATTATATTGATGAATGAAGAAACGATTGGCTAAAGAGGTCCTTGGTTTGGTTGTTCAAGAGACATTAGTTGGCAAATATATTGATGGTGATGCATCAACCAACTTTGTGGAGGAGGACTATGCATTTCTCACAAGCAATTTTGATTCTTCAATGCGTAATTCAACATTTAATGTTGCTGAAACGTAATACACATAGTATTTTGAGTCTTGATAGTGGGGCATCAAAGCACACCACTTTTAGGAAGTGTCTGTTTATCTCTTTGCATTTGACCTCTCTTAGGAAGTGTGTTACATGTGCAAACAACGCTAGTTATGATGCATGTGGCATTGATTTATCATGATTATTGCAAATGGTTATGATTTCATGCTTCTAGATGTCTTGCTTGTACTTGGCATTGCAAAGAATTTGTTGTTTACCTCTACTTTTAATAAGCATGGCTTTCAGGTAATCTTTGAGGATGACAAATGCATTATCAGAGAGAGATGGATTATGCACTCAGGCTATTTAGCACCTTGTATAAGGGCCTCTTTTTGTTGGATACGAATGATGAACAGTCTCATGATGCTTTGGTAATTACTACTCTTTCATTGGCAATGCAAAATGTGGAGCTATGGCATACCCACTATGGACTTATGGACTTTGGTAGTTTCATGACCATTCAATGGTGTTAGATGGTAGATGTACTGCCTCCAATGAAGGCCCCACCTTCTCATGTATGAGAGGGATGTATTTTGAGTAAAATGCACATGTTTTCTTTTAAGAAGGATAGTGTAGTGCGTGCTTTTAAAGAAATGTAGCTTATTTACTGCTATGTTTGTGGTCCCATGACGACACATGCACTTGGGGTTATCTTTATTTTGTTATCTTTATTGATGATTACTCTTAGTATACATGGGTGTATGGGACAACTTTTTTGAATGGGCATTTGCATGAGGATATTTATGTGTCACAACCTCAAAGGTTTGTGATTAAGTGAAAAGAGCACATGGTTTGCAAGTTGCATAAGGCACTTTATGGTCTCAAATAGACTCCTTGTTCAAAATAGTTCCACTATCCCCACTCTATATACATTAAGAATGAAGGGGGGGGGGGGGGGGGGTGCACTTGTTGATTATCATTCTTTAAGCGGATGACATGCTGCTCATTGGACCTACAGAAGAAAAAATTACAAATGTCAAGGTTGAATTGAAACTTGCATTTGCTATGTAAGGTATGGGTTGCCTACTTTTTTATTTGAAAATTCAGTTTATCCAAAAGTAGCTTGGCATTATCGTGTCATAGTCAGAGTATGTGGACAAGCTATTACATAGGTTTAATATGCAAGATAGCAAACCCATGTATACTCCTATGGAGCCACGCTTTCTATGCATGACGGTGAAGAGATATTTGATATTGTAATTTACATTCAGAATGTTGGCTGTCTTATTTACCTTTGCAATACATGCCCTAACATTCAGTATGTAGTACTTGGGTGAGTAGGTATATGCAGAGCCCATAGACCATAAATTGATAATCTGTTAAGTGGATCTTCTAATATTTGGACTCAATCATATGCATTATTGTTTTCCAAGGGGGGAGACTTGCACATACAGGCTTACTATGATTTAGATTGGGATGGTGATGCATATACTAGGCAGTCTACTAGTGGATGCTATTTCTTTGTGGGCCGCTCATGCATTTCATGGCTTAACAAGAAATAACCTAGAGTGGCTACCTTGTCTCTTGAGACTAAGTACAGGGCACCCTTCACAGCAACATTTGAATATGTATGGCTACACAATCATTGTCTGATTTACATTTACCATTGGAGGGTTCTATGTCCATTCTTTTTGATAGTGAGAGTGCTATTGCAACAACATGAAATCGTGTGTCTCATGCTCACGCAGAACACATTGGGGTACATTACCATTATATTAGAGAGAGATGTTATCCATGAGAAATCAATTTGATGTATGTATCCACCCAGGAAAACGTTATAGATTTTCACCAAGGCATTACAACACAAGAAGTTTGAGGCTTTTCGAAAGTCCTTTAACTTATTATCCTTTGGTGATTGATCATCCTTGTACTTCACCACATTGGCATCGTAGAGGGGTGTTAGAATTTGCCAATTCTGGACAGTGATCATGTAATTTGTATGGTGTGGATACTTGTTAAAGTGTCAATGTAGTGTGTGTATACCTAGTGTCTTTAGACATTAAGTAGTGACACTAAGGACTAAAGTTAGCCTAACTTTAGTTAGTTGGTGGAAGGTTGGTTAGGTCAATCTAACTTAGGTTGTAACTTTACTTGATCTTTTCAGTTATGCAAGTATACTCTACTCTCTTGCTTCAACTCACTCATTGTCATAGGCTTGTTTCTCACTTTATAGTTGGTGCATTATGTCACATGATGGGGTTCCTTCAAAATATCTTTTATTGGTTCTACTTTTGTTTTTGGTGTTTTAATGGGGGGAGAGGAGGTAGGGGGAGTTGTTGCATGGATTCAACAGAGGAGATTGAAGCATAACAATGCAACGAGGAAGATGGGTTGAAAATGTCTTGTTCATTTGCACCTTTATCAAGGTTTGGTAAAGCATGCATTCAATGTAGGGGGATGGAAGCACATTCGATTGAATGTCAAGGGATGGCATGGTATGTATGTAGAAATGTGACTACAGATGAACCATAATGCATGTTTATGAACTAATACTATGTGAAGATACAAATTACATGCATATTGGGTATTTACCACTTTAAAGGAGGTGAGTATCTAAAAGAAAAAAACATGTCCATTTTGCTACACGAAGGAAAAGGTTCATTTTGCTGAACGAAAGTAGAAATACCAAAGTAAGTTCTCAAAGTAGTATACATCAATTTTTTGTTATTCACACTCAATCATACAAAGAAAGGTGTTGTTATTGCAAGGGCTTGCCAAGATAAGGGTAAACTTACATTCAAATGTGTACAGAAGGTGACTTGGCCATGGACAAAAGTGAATGAAAGGATAATAACTGAGAGAATTCACATAGCAATGCATCAAACCTCTAAGTTGGTTAGTGTGAAACTTTGATTCTATCATTGTTTGTATGACATATGTTGTACATAATGGATACTCTAAGCAAAAGTTGTACTTCCAAGTCTAATGCAAAATGTATTTTTCTTCAATGGGTTAGATTAATAGGGTTTTCTTCATTAGGTTGGTTTAAGGTTTGGCATAGAGTTGCAGAGGCTAATGCATAATAGAATTTACTTTGTTAGGTCATATTATCATTTGGTAAATATTTTACTGATTTACTCCACAAGTCAGAAGTGTGCGCATACATGAGTGTGGTGGGTATGTTGATTTACTCCACAAGTTAGAAGTGTATGCATACACGAGTGTGGTGGATATACTTTAAGATATGTATAGGTATATGTGCTAGATGTATACGTGGATATATGCATACATGTTTATCTATATGCATACAAGTTTATGTATAAAAACACATGTATTTGTTTTTATAGACAAACATGTATGCATACAAGTTTATCTATAAAATCAAATGTATTTGTCCATGCATCGTATACAAGGTATATGGAGAGGTGTATATGCTCATATGTATGCATGCTGTCATCTACATTTTGAAGATGTTAGTGCATGTAGCCATGTGGGCCTATAGATAGTGGACTTCGGTGTGTGTGCGCACGCGTGCGTGTGCATGCATGTATTTGTATATATAAATGCACTTTTGTATGTGTGTGTGTTTTTTTTGGGGGGGTTTGAAATAGATAATGAGTAATATAAGAATTATAAGCAAATAGTATAAATTCCAATAGGGTCAATTTAAAAAACATGAGAACAAAGAAATTAATTTTAGGATTTAAACTTAAAAGGCATAATAAGAACTATAAAAAAAGACATGCCAAAATTGGGATGAGGTTTTGAGGTGAAGCCTAATAAGATTAAGCACATACTTTCTTAGCCAATTTTATGGCTTCACTTCTATAGGTGATGACAATACATAGATTAAGACCCTTAGAATAGGGTGCATTACCAGTAATTACTTCAACCAAGCAAATAGAGATTTACTCCATGAGTTAGATGCATGTATGCTTGCACACACAAGTGATGGGAATATGTGTATAGAGAAATATATTAGAAAATGTTAGTTTTATTTTTTATATGCATATTAGATGTGCATATATTTGCATGTACACACACACACACTCTATGTGTGTGTGTGTGTGTACATGCATGCCTCTGAATATATGTATATTATGTATAGCTACATGTAACTAGACATGTATGTGTGTGGGTATGCATGAACACACATGCATGTGCACATGCATGCATGCTTGCACACATGCACACATTTCAATAAATGAGTTAATAATGTGTAAAAAGTATTCATGTACATATGTAAGTTAAGGAATAAATGAATGAGGGGTGAAAAAATTACAAAAGTTGATAGTGACATTCAACAATATCTTGTAATAGAAGGTGCATAGAATTGATCAAAGCACCTTGTAGGGGAGAAAGGAAGAAGAAAGTCATACAAGGTCTACTTGAGGCCAAAATGACCAATGAGACCAAAATGATGATGTCAACTAATCCATGGTATGCCTCATCATGGATAAGAGAAGTATAGAAGAAAGTAGTCATACATGAAGCAAGAGCCATAACATCTAAAATATCCAACATAGGGTTAGTGGTGGATGGATTCTAATACATCTATGATGGCGTCTCCTAAGGTGAAACAATAATGGGAAATCATAGCTTAGATCCATGGATAGTTTCGAGGGTGGTGCATAGCGCTAGAGAATAAGGGCTAGTTAGCTCAACATAGCTTCATGGTTCTATTACTAGTCACCTCAAATGGTTCTCTAGTCAATAAGGTAGGTGAAAGGGTTGGAGCTTGTTAGTGGTGGCGATAGGGTCATGAACAAGTTTGTGATTGTTGGTCTTCTACCCAAAGCACTCACTATTGAGTGTCACTTATTTGTTATATGGAGTACTTATTCCTACCATTGGTTTTTTTATACTCAGTATATCCAACCACTACTACAATTGGAGGTCATGTTAGTGAACCTTGGTCTTTATGGAGTTTGTGGAAATCAATCCCAGGAGACATATCTTGAATGCCATGATCTAATATTGTATGCCACAGCCATGCTACCTTCCAAGGACCCATATAATATATCAAAGTTATATTGATGCAAAGAAGCCATTAAAACAAGGGAATGTCACTTCAAAAGTTTATGTAAATCTCAAGATTCCAAGATGAACTAGGGTGACTAGTGTATCAAAAAGTCATAACTTCATCTTGGCTCCTATGATTGGATGAGGGTGCAATATCTCTTTAAGAAAGCAAGGATTGTGAATGCTCTTGTGTGCATAACATGAGCAACTCTTCTTATTATTGAGAATAGCAAATGATACTTGCCCATAAGTGGCTTTGTATGAGAGATATGACAAAGGTGTATGCTCTAGAAGCTCTAGGAAGAGATGTCCAAAATCCCATAAGCATGGTGAGGAATAGTGGTACTACCCAAAAGCTATATAAGCATGTTTTGACACTCATTTCAAAAAATATGGTACAATCAATTTGAGTCACTCAAGATTGTGTTTATAAGTCCAAACTAATCTATCTTGTAACCTAATTCACTTGAGTTACAATTTCTCATTTTGATAATGTCGTGCGTTTAGCTCTAGATCTGTGTTTCTTAATATGGTATTAGAGCCATGGCAAGCTAGTTCTAGTGTCACTAGTGAGTCGTATTCTAGGGTAAATGGATAGTAGGAGTTGAACCCACCTTAAGGCCCTCTGCCATATCCATACCTTAAGCCCATCCTTCTCTACTTAGCATCTCACTATCTTTTCAACTCTTGTCATTATTGATTGGTAAGGTCGGAAGGATTGATTACTCTCTTCCCTTTCACTCCAATTTAGAAATTGCTTTTTCAATGGGAGAGACATTGCTTTTGAGAACTTTCCATGGATCAATAGAGAGACTTATTCCTTTAGCAGTTGGTCTCAGTTCACCATCTTTCTCATAGTACTCATGAATTGATTCTAGTGTTTTGCCCTGAAACGTTTGTATGGAAACATTTCTTTTGCTTGACAGCTGGCTGGCTGGAGGGGCTGCCTTCTACTGCTATACAATACGACTGCTTGGCCTTGCATCTTCCTCTTCTTCTTCATCGTCTGCCTCTTCTTGTGGTTTACCACTCTCAGCTGTGTTGTTATTAGTTGCGTGTTGATCATCCCCTTCTGCTTGCTGAGGTTTTGCATCTTCATGTACCTTAGAATTGAGATAGATAGAAGAACCTCACAATCGATAGATCAGCCACCACCTGTTGGAGCCTCATAATCGACATCAACAGATCGAAAGACGCCAACAAATCTATCGTGAACCATAGCAGAGAAGCGACACCTGCAGTTCGTCATGTGTTCTTCTTTGAACCTTATCCTAAGGTTCACAAAATCATAAAAGGCCTTAATCCCCTTTCACACCTATCCACACCCTTTCTATCACACCCAAATGCTAATATGTATCCATCTTGTATGCCCCAAGCCATTGGACTATTCATAAAATCCCAAAATGCATGTATCTCAAGACCAATGTAATGAATCACCAAGCCATGTATGTTAGAGAGAATCTGCAAAGCTAAAAAAATGTATTCATGTGTATCCATCTCAAGTTCATTTAGCAGAAAGAATGTGTCAAGAAGACTGGAGCAAAAAGCAGATACCACACATCAACAAAAGGAACAAAGAGCATAACCAAGGTAAATAGTATGAAGACAAAGAGAACTAAGAAGACCAAGGAGTCCAAGAAAATTAAAGACACCCAGAAGATCAAGAAAAGCAAAGGATGCCAAAGAAGCATGGAGAAGATAAAGAACTTCCTGCTGAAAACAAAGAATTTCCAAAAGTGGATCTCCCGTAGTGGATCTTGTTTCCCATAGTGGATGTAAAAACCCTACCAAGATGTAAAGTTTCAAGCCTTAAACTTGACTAGGCTACCAAAGAGTTAGTCTCTCGGGCCATGTCATAATGTAGGGGGGAAAAAAGCCAACAATGATAGAGACTCATCATTTGAGGGGGGGCGTTGAGAATAGCAAATGATGCTTGCCCATAAGTGGCTTTGTATGAGAGATATGGCAAAGATGCATGCTCTAGAAGCTCTGGGAAGAGATGTCCAAAATCCCTTAAGCACGGTGAGGAATAGTGGTACTATCCAAAAGCTATATAAGCATGTACTTCATACTCATTTCAAAAAATATGGTATAATCAATTTGAGTCACTCAAGATTGTGTTTATGAGTCCAAGCTAATCTATCTTAGAACCTAATTCACTTGAGTTACAATTCCTCATTCTGATAATGTATCGTCTGTTTGACTTGTGTCCACCATATTTGATCTAGCTCTAGATATGTGTTTCTTAATACTTATGGAGAATTTGAGCCTAAAGAAGGTGACTTGAGGTGGAGATGGGATGATGCTTGCTCCAATAGATTTCCTTGATGGACAAAAAGTGGTGCTAAAGTGTCAATCCAACTAGTAGATGTTTTAAAGATCAACTAAGATTGGGTTCAACTTTAATATGTCCACTTGATGAATTTGTTCCTCAAGTAGAGATGCATGTTTACCAAACTTGGGAAGAAAACCTAATAACACTTGAAAGTGATATGATGCAAAGTATATAAACCAAGTGATTAAATTATATATTTTTTAATTATATGATTTATTGAGAAAAGTTGGGATATATGTGTTATCTTATTTTGAAATGCCTTAGAAACTTATGAACAACTCCCAAAACTTAAGCTAATGTTAGGCTATTGTGTGATGTAGAGATAACATGCTAGCAAGGCATTAAAGGCAAAGTTGAACACTAACAATATCTAGAAATGACAAAACTTATGAAGTTAATGTTAGGTTATTGTGTTATGTAGAGATAATATGCTAGCAAGGCATTGAGTGCAAAGTTGAATACTAATAATATCTAGAAATGAGAAGGCATGGACCTAAATTGAAATGCATGAAAATTTTGCATTTAGGCTCAACTAAATTGCACATGAAGTGTGTTCTTGAGGCACATACTTTTAGAGATGGAGACTTATATATTAAGGAGCATCTCCTAAAAACACCAAGGAACATGGCAGGTTGTCCCAATCCATCATTTAATGTAAACATGCTGTTTTGGAAATTTTGGGAGAACTACATACATAAAACGAAGAAACCAAAAGTTCTTTCCTTGATAACCATGGAGTAAAAATAGCAGTGATATGCAAATTTGAGGAGATTGATGAGATGGTATGTGCTTCACATATTTAAGATGCTAGCGCTCAAGATGCTACTCTCACAAAAGCATGCCCATCAACCCCACCTTTGATAGATGGAAGTGGCACAATATCCTCTAGTAGGTCAAAGCTCAAGGCAAGAAGGATTAACAAGCAAGCTTTAAAACGAGAAATTGCTTAATATTTCACATAAATTGGACTTGCATGTGGTATTATCTTCAATATAACTAGGAAGCTAGTATTTTATGATGCTTTAACTTCCACAACTATATTAGACTACAACAATACACACACATTAAGTACTTGGATAGAATTAGACCAAAGTTGAAGACACAGTTAAAATCTAAATTATTTACTTTTGTGCTTCTCTTAGGATGTATTATCGTGTTGGATGGTTGGATAAACAACCAATGATTAATGTGGCCGTGATATAAAGGGATATTTATTTTGGAAGCCATTGGTACATCTCTTGATGAAAAGGCTCCTTGCTTCATCCAAAAGATCTATGAGTGATCCATTGTAAAAGGAGGTCTGAAGAATGCCACTACCATTGCATCAAATAAAGCTTCCAACTATAACAAAGCTAGAGAACACGTCATTGCCAAGTATTCATAGATCACTTGGGTTCTTGGTGTGCCCCATGCTTTTAAATTGCTATTGAAAGATGTGGAAAAGTTTGATCTGTTTCTTAATGTTCATGTTTTGATGTTTATTAGAGATCATAAATGTAGTATTTTGATAACACAGTGATAAAATTTGGTTTTCTATTGCTTATCTCATTCTTAACAGATTGAAGGAGGTGAGGACACACTTCAAGAGATAGATGTAAGTAGGTTATGCCATAATTGGCTTGCCATGAATCCTCAATATGCTAAAGATGCAAGGAAATGTGTTAGAGACGTTTAAAGCCATGCATTTTGATAGAAAGCCAAAATGATAATCAACTTGATGAAGTCTCTTGTGATCCTATTGCACATGGTTGATGAAAAAAACTTTATTGTGGGACAACTGTATTAGCACTTTTATGAGGCCCTTAAAATAATAGAGTAGGTTTCCTCTTTCACTTCACATGAGAAGAGAAGTATTTTAAGAACGATGGAGTTGCATTGGAAACAAATGCATACTCCATTCTATTGTGCAATGCTTTTCTTAGGGATTCCAAGTCCCAAGTGTTTCAACGCTCACAAAATTTGGAGATCATGATATATTTTAGAAGAATGTGTGAGGGATTACTACTAGGTGACCAAATTATGTATGCATAGCTATCGTGAGTAAAGGAGGCACAATAGGGAAGTCATATCTCCAAATTCTTCGAAAATAGATGTAGGAAAGAGTTTGTTGGCTCCTATTTGGTGAAAAGAGTTTGGCTTCATTACTCTCAAGCTTTGATATGTAGTGATTGGTGCTATTAGTTATTGCATCATCTTATAATTATGAATGGAATTGGTTCATGTTTAATTTCGTTCATTCAAAACACATGAAGCAATTGAAAAGTTCCAATGTTAACAAAATGGTGTAGTACTCTTCTAGCTTATGGATCTTAGAAAATCATTATACCTCATGCTATGGAGTGCCTAAGAACTAGAAATAATGTATGATTGATCCACAAGGTTGTAGTAGGAGTTAGAGTTGAATAGGACATCATAAATGATGTGGATGATCTAGCTCTTGTGTTTGACAAAGAGTAGGTAATTTGAGTACTTGAACTATCTCATTGTTTACTTTTGCAACTTTGTTTCACATTCTTAAGACCTTGCCTCATGAAAGCCTATTGACAAGAATAATTCAATGGATACAATTTGCAACTAATAAACTACAAATTTGAAAGTTAGATTGCAATATACAAAGTTCAAAATCACATAATTACTTGTGATCCATAGAGCGTTGAATCCCAAAATTCATTGCGATCAACATAGTTTTGTATTCACAAAATAAGTATAGTGTTCAAATTTGAGACATTCTTTGCAACTGCATGATTGCAAAAAGAAAATTGTTGCATACATGAGCTTCACTCATTAGCATTGAATGGCCCATCCCCATCATCTTGGATTGTTAAGTTCTAAAGGAAGGTATTGGGTGAGATTTCCCAAAAATGCATCTAGCGATTCCCATTCATTAATCTTTTTTCTATCTACCATTTCATGTCTTGTCACCTCTAACTCTTCCTACAACTTTGCAGTTGCATTTTTTGCCCCATCTCTTCTCTTGTGTGCCTCTTTGGGTTTCTCTTTAAGTCCTCCCTCTAAGTCGAAGACCTTATAGTTTCCATTTCCAAGCATGTCCTTGCATTGAAAGGCTATTCCAAATAGACCTTTCACTTGACAATATTGCATGCATATAGACTTGTTGTGTGATGTAAACAAGAAGCTCTTTATTGTTTGGCATGGCTTTTTCTGCCTCTACAAATTTTTTGAGTAATATTCAAGCTTTCCAATATGTTGGTAGTCAAGGAACTTCAAGGGAGCCATCCTTGTAGTTTCTCGGCTTGCAAAGCATTGTCTTGCTTACATACATCTTAGGACAAATGTCTTTGACCTCCTTTAGAGTGCATGGTGGCAGGTCTTTGTATGAGTTATTGTTAGGGCCGTGATCAAGTTAAAGGACTTTGTGTGCCCTAATGTCATGAAGGATTACTCCATGGTTCTATGTGACTCTTCAAGATCAATGTGATCATGTGGGTATTTGGCCATGTTACTCAAACAAACATTTATTTACAATAAGATCTTCCAAAGATTTGGCAAAATGTTGGAGCTTCCCTTTTACCTCCATAATAGGATTTCAAATATCCTTGGGCTCTCTCTTGTAATGTTGCTCAACATTCATCAAATCTCATTAATGAATGTGGTGGATATAGGTCATATGTTACTCTAATGAAAGGGTGTTTGTTTGCCATTACATTGTACCCTTCAATAGATAGATGTTTGATGAATGCACCATAGGAAACTATACATCAAAAGTAGACAATAAAGTCGTCTTTCTGCATGTTTTCTAAGGTTACATGACCCCACACAAAAATGATTCTTGTTTGGCTTTACCAAGAGATATCTTCTAATACTTTCCAACATGAGCAACGAGAAACATAAAATATAAGGCAAAGAATCAAATATTTTATTTTGAATACCATTTTGAATGAAATAAAATTGAAAAGTCAAACTCTAACTATTCATCATGGTTCATTTATTCAATAGTCATACAATGCAACTTGTTAGGAATGAGGTCCTCAACAAAATATGGGACTATACTTTGAAGGGACAATGGGCTTCAACATATCCTAATCATATGCTTTTTATACACTTATACTTATTATTCTGGCCTAGCTTTGGCCAAAATATATAGGGGGCCAAATCATCAATGATTCAATGGAGGGCACCTTAGCTTTATATCCTACATATATGGCAACACCAACATCCTTCCCTCTAGTATTGGGGCGGGTACACATTACCTCGGATGGTTGGGGCAGCATGCAATCCGTCCCTTATTATCTTTACATACTAAACTGCAGGTAGTTTTATACAAAAGGAGGGATGGCTTAGTGGTATAAAGGCTTCAACAATTACCCCATTGGTAGAGGTTCAATTGTTGTCAAGTGTGATGTATTTTTCTAACGTATATAATTTGTCATCCAGTTTGTTGGGCATGGATGATTTTTAGGATGGGGGAGATCCCGTGCCCAAAAGTGTCCGGCGCCCGTGAATTACTCGGCCTATTGAAATGTGACACATCATAGGCGGAAACTCTTTTTCCCAAAATGGCCATCCACATTGCGGTGTGTAACCGACCTGAATATAGGTAGGGAAGAAGAACCTGTGGAACATGGTATGAAAGAAGAACCTGCGGAACTTGGTATGAAAGAACTCGTTGCATTCCGCAACGAGTTCGTCTGGGAAATGCATGTCTGCCGCGAACGCTATCCGTCTATGTTTTAGTGCCCTGAGAGCGACTCGTTATGACTTCCAAGATCCTTTCCCCCTGGGGGGATGCCCTCCCCTCCCTGCCGCACAAATGGAGTCACTTCTGAGCATGCCACAGGTTTCCTCCCGGCCGGGTGGATCGCACCAAATCTTCCTCTGTTTGGGATAATCTCAGTCCCCGTCATGCAACAAACACCCCCCACTCCATTCTTTCATGAACTGGGGATGGTAGGGTCCCTACAGTGCTCACATGCCAATACCATTGGGAATCCTCTCCTTCATGGGCTTTTTGCACAGTACTTGAACAATGGAGCCCATAACCTGTAGGGGAGAGGAGAAGGAAATAATATGGGAGCAGATCAATGGGGGATGAGAGGTGGAAAACCCAACCTGGGAGGCATTGGAGAACAACTGGTAGGCATCAATGGAGGAAGCTCCAATAGCCAAAGGGAGAGTCTCAAAGAAGCTTTGCAGGCTTACTACTCTGCAGCTGCTGAACATCAACAGAACCCTACTCAACAAAGCCGGTAAACATCTGAGAGAGGACCACGAATTGACCCAGGAAAGAAGCCAGCTAGAAATCCTTGCAGCAAGTCCCACCAGGTAACACATATCCTCTCTTTGTTCCTACTTAGGAGTTAAAAAATTGCAGTAATTCTCATTAGTCTAGAGCCCTGATTGGCTCTACCATGGGGCTTGAGCCTTGGTTAAATTTTTGAGGTCTTAGGTTAGAAATAATTGGGAGCCACTAGGTTGCAAGCTGACCAATATGCATTACTTGCCCAATAATTACTTATTTCTCTTCGAATTTGAGCAATTAGCATTACACTTTTTGAGTCATGGGCAATGGACGTTAAGAAGCTCCCCATTATCACAATGGACTCCAGAATTTGACCCCTCAGGCCCTAAACCAACGTGCATACCTGTGTGGGTAGATGACTGATTTGAGCTTATATTGGCTCTGTTGTAGCAGGGTTTTCATTGCTGGAATACATTGACCAGCAAGTTATCTGACTGTGAAGGGTCTTTTCTTCAGAACTTGAAGCGTGCTTATGGTTCTATTTATTCCCTTTAGTGCTGGGATCATTGCTAGATGCTTGGCAAATGTCTTGTGGATGTATTTAGCTGATTTAACTCAGATTTCATAGGCTATTTTACTCTTGTACACAATGGGCAGCAAGCACTTATCTGGGACAAGGCTATGCCTCTGATGCTGTGAAGCTACAGGAGTACATCACTTGGATGTATTGGTGTCTATCATTCATGTATGCGTCCCGATATGTCTATGGTAACACTTGAGCCTCGTGTTTGAGCTTGGTTGCATGTCTTGGTTGAGTCAGTGGGCTATGCAGTTATAAGCTTGAAACACATATTGCGTTTTATACTTTGTGATGTATGCTCTATGGATCTTGGATGTTTGGATGTTATCACCATGACGTTGATTATTTGGCATTCAACTTTTGCTTGAGTGAGAGCTATTTGGCTTTATGTATTGAGCCACTTTGACACTTAGATGTACTACAGAGCATTTGGTTTATGCTGTCTCACTAAGCTAACATAGTGAGATAGTGGGACTCATTGACATGTACATGCTCTCTTGATATTTATTAGATGCAGTTACTTTATTGTGGGCTGATTTGATCTCTTGGCTTGGACTTGATACTTATGTCTGTAAGGGTGTTGTCAATGGTAGTTGTATGCTTCTAGGTTATTTATTAAACTTTGCTTAGTGAGTTATGCATTTGGCATTTCTCTTCATCAACCCTTGAAACCTACCCTGTGTATGACATCTATGCCTATCGCATATATGGTTTCTAACACACTGTAGTTGTGATAGTCTTTAGTGCTTGTTGTACCTGGCTTCTTCCTCCTTGGTTGCTCATAGTTGGTTGTTGGCATATTGCTGTAACTTATTACAACAACTTGTCATTTTATTTGATCCATTTTATTTTGAGGGCAATTACTTGGACTTAATAGTCTTTTGCTTACATATTGTGGACAACTCATTGGTAGTATCTCCTATCTTGTGCTTGATTTAGCAGTGATTTTGAGGCTGATTTGCAGGGTATTATAGCATCTCTTGTTTCACTTCTGTGTAGTTCCTTGGTGTCATTATAGCTAGTAATTTTTGCAACAGTGCTATCTTTAATATTAAGAAATTGAATAGGATCAATCACAACTATTGCAAGACCTAGATATGGCAGGTTTTAGTATAGAAATTGTAGGTTAGACCACTAAAAAATGGCGGTGCCAAACTCGAAAACATTATGGTTGAGGATTGGGATGAATTGGATGAGCTATGCAAGTCCACCATCACTATATTACTCTCTAAGCAAGTTCATTACAATGTTGTAATTGTAAATGTGACTGCTTATGAGCTTTGGAGACATTAAGAATCTTTATGATAAGTAAAGTCCTGCGTCTTAAATGTATTGGCTGAAATAGTTGATGGACCTTTGCATGAAGGAACTTTTATGTCTGCATACTTAAATGAGTTTCACTCTATCATCAACCATTTAGCTTCACAAGAGATTGATTTCAAGGACTTTATGAATTTCTGTAACTATAAAAGTAAACAATCATATAATCAATCCTTTGGACTACGTTAATTTTAGCCATTGCACATTTGTATGTTCAATGTGTTTGTGCCATATTTCAATGTTTATAACAACTCTTTTTCCTTTAGCATATATAGCAATATACATAGTAGGTATTCTAGCATCTAAAGTGAATATGCGGCCAACAATTAACTTATAGTTATCATTAAAATCTTTCACAAAGCAACATTTTGTATTAAGTCCAGCATGCAACTTTGCTTTAATATCTAATCAACAGACATTGAATTCTTTGTGATGGCATATGTAATATATTTGATAGTCTCTTTGTCTGATCAATATGTAAAAATAAGAAATTTTTTTAAATATGTAAAATTGGGTGGTATGAATCATTACTTGTCTATATATAATTAAAATTTTGTAAATCTTGATCTCTTCAAATCATTCAACATGATTAGTTATATGATTATGTGTACTTGAATTAATATATCATACCATAGTAAATATGCGCTCATTTTTATTTTCATTCTATGATGAAGATGATGCATAGTTTTTTTGTTACAATTTACCATTGCGGATATCATGTTTCTTAGTATAACAATGGATTGTAATATGATTTATTTTTTCACAATAATGACAAATAATATTAGAATTGCTAGAATCTTTGTTCTGTCATCCACCTCTTCCTTTGGAGTTTTTCATATTCTAAAGTTTTCATGGCCTCTTGAGCACGGTCTCTTAAAGAGGATCTGTCATATCTCCTTTTTGAACTTGGGTAAAATACTTGGACTTGTTCACTACTACTTTCAGATGATTCACCTTACATTTTGATCTTTTTAGTGATCATGAGAGAGACCAATGCATTAAAATCTAGAAATGACTTTTGTATATATACAAAAGTGATAAATGATTTTCAGGCCTTCTCACTATTAACTTAACCCAAAGTAGATAAAATAAAATCACCATCAAGTATTGCATTAATCATTGCCAAGGCATCTGCAATGCTCCTCACTTTCAAAATATACTCATTAATGAAAATTTTTCCTTTCTTTAAAGTATTCAACTCTTGCTTGAGTTGAATTTTCAGTGCCTTTGTATTTATTAAAAACATATTTTAAAAAATCTTCTAAGTTGTATGTGAAGTTTTTGCATTTCTGATATATTCCAATATAGTATTATCAGTGACTGTAGATAGCCAATGCATCATCTTTTTCCTATATTCTATTCTTTCCATACCTTTAATTCATCTATACTTGTAGGGTTACTTAGCTCTAGCTCCTTTTCTGCACTTGAAACGAACTTGTAAAGAACTTTTTCAATAAGGAAGTTCGTCACACAGAACTTCCATGATGGATAGTTGTTATTGTTTAGCTTCTCAATGGTGGGGTTTTCACTTTACTCTATCATTATCATGAAATTGATACAAAATAACAAGTCTTTTGTAACCTTTCATAACAAGTGCATATCAATACACAAAGTAGTCTTTTTTTAATGACTACTTAATAGTAAATGTTATATGCAACTCATTTATAAATAAAACTTGTTTTTGCTTATTGGTAAATACTTCAGAATTTATAGATTTGAAAATTTGTAACATGTGTAGTCACTTTTGGTTGACATAGTTGAAATTGTAGTATACTCTAAAATTGCTATCCGCAACCTTGCGAGTCTAAAATTGGGTTCGAAATAGTCTTAAAATACTAAAAAAGCAATGAGAAGATCCGAAAGAGATCATCTATAGAATATATAGTGTATTGTGATTCACACACCAAATCTCACAATAATATGAGATTTTCACTCTTCTCATGGTATTCTGACGCCTTCTCCTTGCATATCTAGCATCATTTCATTCACACCCTTACTAAACATTGCAATGATATACTTGTCATAGAATTCTAAGCCTAATATCACTTCAAAATCATCCATGGGGATTACTAAGAAGTTGAGTTTCGCTTTTCACTTGTCGGCTTCCACTTGGACTGCAAAGACTTGTTTTACTTCCTTGGCTTCTTGTGCGAATGTTATTGTTAATCCTTCTGGGGCTTTTGATAGCTTCAATCCATGTTTTGCTGCACACTGTGGTGTCATGAAGTTGTGTGTTGCTTTTGTGTCCACCATAAAAATAGAAAAGCTTATTATGAATTTTTTACTTGCTTTAATCTGTACTTTTTCTCCTTGACTTCAACCCTTTAAAACTAGCCTCTCTCAACGATACCACTGTGATATGTCACAAATCACGTGGTGGAGGGACTTGCTTGAGCTACTGCACCAAATACACACAATATATACAAATGGAAGCTCACTCAAGAACACAAGAAGAGAGATGGAGGCCAAAACATTTTCTTACTAGTTTCTTATTCATTTTTTTTAACACAATACAATGCACATAACTAATAGATAAGATATAATAGAAAGAAAAGTGGCTTGCTAGGTCAAATAGTATATAACTAACTATACTAATAGATTAATACGATAACTATACGAGTTGTAGGTAGATGTAACAAACTAAATATAATAAGTGACAAGTCAATAGCCATGCGAGGATCATAATGACCATTGATGTGCTAACTATGGATGTGTGGATCTATCTAGTCAGGTGGTTCATCATCAATGTCCGTACACGTTAAGCTTGCCATCTCAACATGCTGGTGGTGGGTACCCATCACTATCACTTTATTCTTTATTCTTTCAGTGATATTTGAATAAAGGAAAGGCTAGTTACACATTGTGACTATTGGAATTTTCACATCTTGTTTCTCTCTCACTTGCTCTTGTTGCTTCTACCATAGCTCTTGCTTCTGCTTGTGTGCTTCCACTTCGGGCTCACTCTCTTCATTGACTTTCACAATTGTGTAATGCCATTAAAAGTATGCCTTGGAGATGAGCATGTTCTATGGGCAACATCTTCCCTACATACCTCACACATAAATGGACATCAAGATATATGGAGACAAAATCTTTGAGAGCGTATGTGATTGAGTGCATCCTTCAAGACATTTGAACATGACATTCACAATAGCATGTATGTTTATCCTTCACTTGAACAAAGAAATGCTTCAATGACTCGAAAGAAGATAATTAAACTTTACATTTTATATGGAGCACTTTGAAACTATGAAACAATTCAATATGCAAATGGAACACCAAATAAGCATAGTGATTGCAAGGTAACAACTTTCTTTACATGCAAGCTATGTGTCTACATGTATGCTAGCTATAACAATCATAGAAGTGCTAGTTGACTAATGTCAAACGTGCATCAATAATTGTTCTGCTAGTTAATAGTCGTCGTATATACTAGTTAATAGTCCATCACATGTATGCTAGTTTACAAGCTATTCTATTATACTACATAGTACATTGTATATCTGTTAATAATCGACACTTACACAAATGCATGCTAACTAGCATACAAATAATTGTGGTGCCTCATAACTAGCATGCAATTGATTATGGTGATTGCAAAATAGCATACAAGAGACTATGACTGCTAAGTAGCACACATGATTGTTAGTTTGCAAATAGTGAGTGTGCTAGCAAACACATATGTGCTAGTCAACACTTATATGAATGCATGACTAGTAAACATATAGTTGTAGTTGTTAGCAGTCATGTTTGTCATGCCTTGTCATCTCCTGCCTGTGAGCCTCGATCTGAGTTAGATGAGGACATTAGGAGCTCTGACATGTCTGTCATGTGTTATGATGGGGGAGGCTAGTCACTCTTGATTAACTATCTTAGGATGTGTATTTCTTTTTGGCCTCTTTTAGTGGGCAGCCACTGGTTGTCCGGCCACTTTTTAGTCACTGTTGTGGGGCGCCCATTTTAGGGCATTTTTAGGGTTTGCGCCCATTTTAGGGTTAGGGTTAGGGTTTGTCCTTTTGCCTATTTATAGGCAGCTCCCCTTCCCACTTGGTCACTTGTCTTCTTGCAGATTCCGGCACTCCTTTTCCCTCGTGGTGGTGCTGCCATCATCATCAGCCTGATCTTGTGCCCTCAGTGACGCTTCGGGCTGCGTGCAGGGACTGATCAGTCCATTTCAGTGTATTCAGCATTCATTTCAGTCAGTGCAGATTTCTCTTATTTTTTGCTCTCTCTCTCTCTCTCTCTCTCTCTCTCTCTCCCTCCGTGTTCGTATTCTCTCTTCCGCAGCGCACTCTCATATGGTATCAGAGCCGACGGAGAGTACACGGAGCTGAGTTTTACGCGGGAGAATACCCACAACCTTGCGTTTGCTGGTCAAGACGTCTCCAACAGCTGAGGCGTCACCTTCTGTACCGTCTTCTTGATCAAGGCGGCCTATTTTGGTGTCAAATATTTGCGTTTGCTGCTGGCGCCTTCTCTAGTGGCTGCCACGTCATCAACAACCTCTTCCTGCTTGCGTTTTCGGCCAGGCGGCCTTCCCAACAGCTGGGTGACATCTTCCTTACTGGCGTTTTGAGACAGGAGGCTTTTTTTCTGTGGTGATTGCATCGTTAGCATTTGCGTTTGACATCATTCTTGCGTTCTGTGCAAGGCGGCCAGCTCAGGAGCTTCTGGTGTTTGTGTTTTGGCACCAGCAACCTTCCCTCCTTGTGTTTTGGTGTTTTGCAGATTGGAAGATGTCTTCTCATTAGTTTACGGGCTTTGATGACTCAGATGATGAGCTTTTGTCTCGACACTCATTTGAACGGAGGCGTGATTTCTATCACGAG
Source organism: Lygodium microphyllum (assembly GCF_053477565.2). NCBI lineage: Eukaryota > Viridiplantae > Streptophyta > Polypodiopsida > Schizaeales > Lygodiaceae > Lygodium > Lygodium microphyllum. The sequence goes on from NC_141150.1 coordinate 47,242,447, forward strand.
GATCATCATCTGGAGTCTATTCCTCTTTCTCGTCCCCCTTCTATTCATGTATCTCAGCGAGCCCCTTCTAGTGGGCCGAAGATGCAGCCTTTGGTACCCTCTGTATAGGTACCCGTACTTCCTCAGCTGCCCAAAGAGGACCGGTTGGATGGCTCCAACTTTTCTCTGCGGTCCTGCAAGGTGGAGTGTATCTTGGACTCCTTTGATCTTTGGGAGCTTGTTTCTGTTCCTATTCCCCGGCCTCAGGTGGATCCCGCAGATGGGACATCTATGGATCGTGTAGCCTTATGGGATCAGCTCAATTCTAGAGCCAGATCTTTTCTCTTTCTGAGTTTGCAGGATTCTGTCATTGTTCATGTTCGCAGGTTGAAGACTGCAGCAGACGTGTGGAGAAAGCTCGCGTCTCTCTACCATCAGAAGACGTTTGCCCATCGGATCTCTCTCGAAAAGAAGTTGCGGATGCTCGCTATTGATGATAGTCTTTCCATGAAGGACCACATCAACAGATTACACGATATGAGGGATGAGCTTGCATCCCTCGGTCGGACGATATCTTCTGAAGACATGGCTATGATTCTTTTGACTCAGCTGCCATCGCCTTGGTTTGATGTCTTCTAAACCAGCCTTCTTACAACGAGGACCCGTGATGAGAAGCTTCTATGGGAGGAGTTATCCCCGCTTGTCTTGGAGCATGACGAGCGACTCAGAGAGGTCAGTGCTAGTGGATCCGACTCCACTAGAGCCTTTGTTGCAGGTTCGGGAGGATAGAAGAAGAAGAAGAAGTCAAAGGCTAAGAAGAAGGACAGTTCTTGAGGCTCTGACTCAGATTCAGAGAGACCGAAGTGCCCACACTGTGGGAAAAGGACACATCCTGAGGAGAAATGCTGGAAGAAGTACCCTCACCTTCGTCTGGGAGCGAAGGGTGGATCTACATTGGAGCCTTCTTCTACCTCTACACCAGCTGTTACCCATGAGTCAGTGTTCCTTCATATCCATGCTTTGGAGGAGGATCCTTCTTCCGTGGCTGTGCAGTGTCTTCTGCGCAGCCTTGGTTAGTGGACAGTGGTGCTTCGAGTCATATGACTCCCCGAGGTGATTTGTTACAGGATCTCCGTCCATCAGAGGGTTCAGTCACTGTTGGTGACATTTTATCGGTGCTTATTAGTGGTGTTGGCACATTGCCTTTGTTTACCGACCGACCTTCGAGCTCCTTTTCACAGGCCCTACATGTTCCGGATTTGGGCCTTCCCCTCCTCTTAGTTTATGGCCTTACGAGGCTTGGCACATGAGTGATCTTCACCGAGCATGCCGTTGTTATTGAGGATTCTCTTACAGGAGCTGTCTTATCTATAGGTTGGCAGGAGTGCGGGCTTTACAGGCTCCATTCCCCTTCTTTGATGCAGGGTCCTCCGAGGCAGTCTATTGCTATAACCGTTCCCGCTTGTGCACCTTCTATTCCACAGGTTCCTTTCCATCCCCCACCCTCTCCTTCGGTGGTTCCCTCATACCCCCCATCCCTTTCAGAGGGGGATGATCTCGGTGATGCGGCTGTGGATTTCCTGGCCCCTAGTGTTTTGGAGGGGGATTCCCAGGATCGTGAGGAGCTCCTTCAGCGGTAGTCTACATCGATGGACTTCATCGACATTGGCATTCCTCTTGCCACCCCAGGATCTATTTCTTCTTCGACTTTCAGCCACATCCAGGATTTGAGAGGGGGTGTTAGCAGTCATGTTTGTCATGCCGTGTCATCTCCTGCCTGTGAGCCTCAGTCTGAGTCAGATGAGGACATTAGGAGCTCTGACATGTCTGTCATGTGTTATGATGGGGGAGGCTAGTCACTCTTGACTGGCTATCTTAGGATGTGTATTTCTTTTTGGCCTCTTTTAGTAGGCAGCCACTGGTTGTCCAGCCACTTTTTGGTCACTATTGTGGGGCGCCCATTTTAAGGCATTTTTAGGGTTTGCGCCCATTTTAGGGTTAGGGTTAGGGTTTGTCCTTTTGCCTATTTATAGGCAGCTCCCCTCCCCACTTGGTCACTTGTCTTCTTGCAGATTCCGACACTCCTCCCCCCTGGTGGTGCTGCCATCATCATTAGCCTGATCTGGTGCCCTCAGTGACGCTTCGGGCTGTGTGCAGGGACTGATCAGTCCATTTCAGTGTATTCAGCATTCATTTCAGTCAGTGCAGATTTCTCTTCCTTATTTTTTGCTCTCTCTCTCCCTCCGTGTTCGTATTCCCTCTTCCGCAGTGCACTCTCACAGTAGTTACTTCTAACTAGCATACAATGGACTTTGATGACTACTAAATAGCACACATGGTTGTTAACTAGCAAACACTTGTATACTAGTAAATACTTATGTGAATGCATGTTAACTATCATACAAATGATTGTGGTGACTACTAACTAGCATAAAATTGATTATGGTGACTTCTAAATAGCATGCAAGAGATTGGTGACTGCTAGCTAGCACATAGCAAATTTAAGTAGAAGACAATGTGCCAGCAAACTAGTTTTGCTAACTAGCATACAAGACTATTAACTCCTGGTAAATTGCTAACTAGCATATAGGTTGAACTAGTCTACTAGTTAACAACCTTGTATGCTAGTTAGTAGTGACCGCAAGTATCTATATCTAATTAACAATCACACCACCATAATCAATTATATGCATGTTACCAATCACATTACAATCATCTGTATGCTAGTTAGTACTTGTATGCTTCTTAACACTAACATATATGCTAGTTAACAATAATGTAAATACTGGCTAGTAGACACATGTATGCTAGTCAATGCTAACCTGAATGATAGCTAACAATCTCATTTATGTATGCATGCCACTTAACAAAAACTTATATGCTAGCAAACATGAAATTGCAAGCTAGTTAAATTCTAGCAAATCCATATATATGCTAGACAATACTAGTATGAATGCACTAACCTATATGCTAGCTAAATAATAGTTGTATGCCAATTAAGACTAACATATATGCATGTTAGTTCAAACTTGTATGCTAATTAGCATTAACATATATGCTACCTAGTCAATACTACAATGAATTGTTGCTAGGAATATTGATACATGTCAAGCAAATAGCATGCAAGGTAGTAGAGCAATATGAAAGCAATGCTAAGTATACTAAAATACAGCTTGAAGTGAAGACAAGTGACCATAATTAATTAGCCTAAGGTTCGGTAAAGTAGATGGACTCAATGTTTGAGATAAGTTTTCTTTCCTAATCTTTTTCTACATATGTCTTTCCTTTTAAAAGAAACATGTGACTCTGTCTTCTAGAACATATGAACCATTTGTTTAGCTTCTTCAATTATAGTACTACTCAATGGTTGCTTCCAACATCCTACCAATGAGAATAAACCATTTTCATCACCTCTATTAACTCAAATATAGGACCTTGCTTGATACAAGGATTGATTGGGGAAACTTGTAGAACCCTTGCTACCTTATGAATGGGCGTTGCTTCAGTTAAGTTCACCAACAATGAATGCACTATTTTTTAAGAACAACTCTTCCACGTTCCTTCGCTCCTTCACAGTGGCCAATATATTGCGCACATTGGCCACTAGTATTGCTTCCATTTCATGCTCCTCTTTAGATGAATGCTCTCATAATCCTACCATTATAGGATGTTGTACAAATTGATCAAATATTTCACACATTAATTTCATTTTCATATCTTTGGTGTTATTAATGAAGAGCTTTAATGTATCAAACATTATTCCTTACTTTTTAGATTCATTAGTTTCCTCCAAATAAGTCTAGAGTTGTAATTTTCACGATATCATCTCTTTTTTTTAGACTCATGTTGCTTGATAGTAGTACATGATTGTAGTTCTCTCTCCCAATGGTCCATTGACTTGAGGTGAAGGAAAAGGATATGAAATGATGGATTTTCATCTTTGGAACCCTTGATGGCAGGTGATGGAAGCTAAAGTGCACAATTCATAAATTTTCTTGTCCTTGAAATCCCTTGTTCAAGAAAAACATCATGATTTGAAAACATATCCTATCTTTGAAATGTTGCGATTTATATAAGATAAGTGCAAACACATCATTAGTCTAGCATATATTGGCTTGTTTGCTAGAATTGCAATTCAGCTAAAAATAACAATACATTCGTTTATCAATACTATAATGCACCCCTATTTTCACAATCACGAGAGAGAGAGAGAGAGTGTGTGTGTGTGCGTGTGTGCATGTGTATGTGTATACATGCATGTGTGTGTATCTGCTATAGAGAGATGTGATTGAGAGTAGCAATGGAATACGATATTTAAAGTTTTTGTGTCCAATACAAACAGATATAATACACACACACACACACACAATAGAGAGAGAGAGAGAGAGTGGTGCACAGATCGGCTGCCGTAAGCACGCGTAGTGAGCGTCAGAAGGTCTCCAAGAACAAAAAAACTCTACTTTTTGCACACAAATCAATGTAGAAAGCTTGCACGACATAAACAAGAGACCAATTGGATGCAATCTCTCCCCATGCTTTGTGTGAGTGTTCCACAAAGCATGTGTTTCATATATTAATTATCTTCAAGCTCAAATAATAGTCCAAATTACAAAATAGCATGCTTTTGGCTTTTGAGTTTGCTTTTGTGCTAAATAGAAATAAAGCTAATGGTCGCCCAAGAAGTCAGGCGTACCCAAATACAATGTCCAAATACAAATATCTAAATCGTGCGTCCATGGGCATACAAAAATAATAAATAAATGTCAAGCGCTTTGATAAATAAGCGCAACAAAATATAGTCGCCATGCCTAAGGTATGCGCCCATCAAAATATTGACGATAAATTTGAATACATGCTATCCTTCAATGTTTTTCACTGCCACCGTTGGTATCTCTACACATTAACTGAAGCATTCACAATCGTTAGTAAAATAATACAATTAAACCAACAAAAGTGAATACCTAGGAGTCTTCAACTATATAAATAAAGTGGTTATAAATCAATCCTAACCTTAATTTATCATGAGTGCGTACTCTAAACTCATAAATGTTTATTAATTTAAATATGTATTTTGCGGAATCACCCGCTATGGAATCACCCATATATACACTAAATTAACAAAATGTCCGAAAAGGATAGGCGTCTCCATCGATTTTTTGCACAAAGAATCCACTTTGTGTATGAGCCCCGGTAATAAAAGTTTATGGAATCCACCGTAAAAACTCACAGAATCCACCGTGACACGGAATCCACTATGTAATATGCCTCTTGACATCATACCTCCGGGATGGGATAGCAATTGTTCTCAATTGCTATTAGCTCAATGTGGAGCTAACAGAGTGAAGAAAGCATTTAAGTCTCTAGCGTGCATTCATTGGGTCTCTTCAACAGGATGGTTTTTAAACTTGACCAAATATCTAGAATATCTACGGCGAGTTCTAGTGGTCATAAAGTCAGTATCTATAATAGTTTCATGCTCAAGGATTTCAATCTCTTCATCTAGCAAATGTGGGTTTTCATAGACAGGGTGTACAAGTAATTGGCCTCTAAAAGGTCGTAATAAACTAATATGAAAGGTGTTGTGAATTTTTTAATGTTGTGGAAGTTTCAGCTTAAATACATTGTCATTGATTTTGTGTATGATTTTGAATTGTCCATAGAATCTAGGTGCTAATTTTACAACTGGGTGTTTATCTACACTTTGTAATCTACGTTTTTCATCAACTTTGAAATTCATGGCCTGTCTTTTTTTATTTGCTTGTTTTGTATATGATTGCTGGGCTTTGACAATCATATCTTTAATTTCATAAAAAATAGTAGCGTGTATGTTAGCAATATCATCAACAGTTTGAATTTTGTTTGATAATGATGCAACAGGTGTAGGCAATCTATATCCATAAATAACTTCAAATGGTGCTTTCTTTGTAGCTGTGTGTGGTGTATTGTTATATGTAAACTGAAGTAAATGTAAATATGTATTCCATGTGTGTGATTTTAAAATAGTGTAAGTACGTAAAAAATCTAAAATAGTACTGTTAGTAGCTTCTGTTTGATAATTTGTTTTAGGATGAAATACAGATGAAAAATCAATATTTGTGCCTAAGTTAGCAAATAAAGTAATCCAAAAATTATTATAAAATCTAGAATCACGATAAGAAATAATAACTTTTGGTAAACCATGATTAGTAAACACAGTTTTAAAAAATAATCGAGCTGCTTGAGATGCAGTTAAAGTTTTCTTGCGTGGAATGAAATATGCTTATTTGCTAAACCTATCTACAACAGTCCAAATCATATCATGGTTAGCTTTAGTGTTAGGTAAACCAGTAATAAAGTCCATTGAAATTTGTTTTCATGGTCGTGATGGAATAGATAATGGCATTAGTAAACCATATTGTTTACCACGGTGTCTTTTAACTATTTGATAAACTAAACATTCAGAAACAAAGTTAGATATATCAGTGTCTATATGTGGTCAACAAAAATCTTCAATCAATGTACGCAAAGTAGATATAATACCTCTATGACTTTAATATAGAGGACAATGAATCTCATTCAAAACAAATGATCTAAATGAAACTGTTACACATAATCTCTTTTCATAAAACATGAATCCATTATTGTAAGACAATGAATGAATAAAAATCTAATTATTTGCAACTAATTTATTTCAATTAGCTTAAAAAGTAATATCATGATGATAGGTATCTTTCATAGGGATAAGGAAATTAAATGATATCACAAGAATATTATGAATTGTCGGTTTTCTACTTAAAGGGTCGGCTACAATATTTTTTTTTTCTCGTTGATATTAGATAAGATGATAAAAGCTTTGAATGGAAGCTGTTCATTTAATATGTCGGTTAGAAATTTGGGATTGACGAGATGTCTAATGCTTTTTTTTGTCAATTTTAATCATAAATTCAAAATCCATTAAGTAATGTTTTCATTGATGTAAGGCTTGTACTACAGCTAGTAATTCTTTATCATAGGTAAAATATTTAAGTTCAGATGGTTTCAGTTTATAGCTAGAGTAGCCTATGGGATGATTATCTTGCATAAGGACTATTTCTATTCCAGATTCACTAGCGTCAATAACTACTAAAAAGAATGGTCTATTGAAATCAAGTAATTGTAATACAAGAGCATGGTCTAATGCATGTTTCAATAAATCAAAATATTTTTGTTGTTTATCAGACCAGTGATACACAATACCATTCTTTAAAAGTTTAGTCAAAGGTAATGTAAGTAATGAGAAATTTCTTACAAGTTTTCTATAAAAACTAGTAAGACCTAGAAAATAACGTAACTCATGCACATTTTTGAGTATGGGTAAATTTAAAATTGCTTCTATATTTTTAGGGTCAACCTTAATACATTTTGATGAAATAATATGTCTTAGATATTCAATTTCTATTTGAAAGAATTCACTCTTTTTTGGATTACCATACAATTGATTGTCCTTTAACAACTTGAAAACTAAAGATAAATGATCATAATGCTCATTCTCATTTTTATTGAATACTAATATATTATCAAAGAATACCATAATACAATGTTGATATTTTAAAAATATACGATTTATCATTCGATTAAATGTAGCTAGTGCATTAGTTGATCCAAAAGGCATTACTAGAAATTCATAGTTTTCAAATTGTGTCTTAAATGCAGTTTTGAATATATTAGATGTATTCAATCTTACTTAATGATAATCAGATTTAAAATCTATCTTACTGAATATGGCGGAACCTTGTAGTTTATCCATAAGATCATCTACCCTAGGAATTGGATATCTATTCTTAACAGTAATTTTATTTAGGGTATGATAATTAATGCACATACGATAAATATTATTATTATTCTTTACTAATAAAATAGGTACACCAAATGGAGAACTACTAGGTCCAATTAATTCTCTGTTAAGCAATTCCTCTACTTGATTTTGAATTTCTTTATGTTCAATTTGGTTATATCTATATGGTGCTTTATATGGTGGTTGTATACCAAGAATTAAATATATTTTGTGATCTTTAAGACGCGACGGTGATAGTCCAAGTGGTAAATCATCAGCAAAGCAATCTTTAAATTGAGCAAGAAATTGTTTATGTCTAGGATACATATGTTTTTTTTTAGCTTGAAGTTCATTCACCCATATTAAATAAGATTTACTACTTTTACGTAATGCACGTTTAGCTTGAGTATGAGTAAGCAGTGGAAAATTATTAGAAGCATGCTTATCATGTAATGTGATTTGTTTTCCTTGAAAATAAAATTTAATTGAATACGTAGAATAATCTATGTCAGGTTATACCGATGACGCCAAGGCATACCTAAGATAATGTCACTAGACTGCAAAGGTACAACTAGGAAATTTCTTCATTCAGTGTATTTACCAATTTCAATTTTTAAGTTGTGCACCTCTCGTATTCCATTATATCTCGTGCTTAGAAATATTACTTTAATGCGATAATGTGTAGAAACAATTTGTAAATTCAATTCTTTCACTAACTTTGCAGAAATAAAATCATGAGTGCTATCATCATCATGTAAAATAATCTTTTCTTTAACATGTACAAAACATTTCATTGTTAACAAAGAATGTTGAGTTGGCATACCTGGCAAAGTATGTGAAGTAGTACCAATGTCGTTATCATCTTCCGTAAAGTCAAGCATTTCCTCACGTTCTTCATCTTCCATTGCTCCAAGATAATTGATATGGACATGTGACTTTTTCGATTGACAATTGGTTGCTAGATGTTCAAGTTGATGGCATTTATAACAAACTATGGGTTTGGCTTTAGATACATTATTGGTAATGACATGAAGTTTAGGAATATTGAGATTTGGATGTGAGGATGACTTAGAGTTTGGATTGGTATTTGATGGCAAAGCAGGTGGTCGTGTCCAATACTTACGAAATGAAGATGGAAGAAAACGACTTCGATTGAATCTTCTAAAATTTGAATTGAATTGTTTGAAAACATAGTTACCATTAGTTTGAAATTGTTGTGGTCGCTTGTCTTTTCTGCGGATCTTATCTTCAGTGTCATGAGCCAAAGAAATTGCATCTTCAAGGGTTATTGGATTGAACATATTGACTTCAGCATAGTAATGTCCAAGTAGGCCGGACATAAACTTGCGTTTATGAGTCGCTTCAGGTACATCTTCGAGCATGTGTGGTTGCAGTAGAATATTCCAAAAACGTTCAGTGTGTTGAGAAATAGGTTCACGATCTCTTTGCTGTAGAAGATCCCTTCAGTCAAATCTAACTTTTGCTCAACTGTTGGTTTGGGTAAATCACCTTCAGTCATTAAATCGTCAATGTTTTATTTCGTCATATTGTAAAATCCAAAAGACCTCACACTCTCGAAATCTGATTAGCGGGATGAGCGTAGCTCAAAGTTGGGTATTCAAGGATTATATATTTTTGTTTGGCTTTTATAGTCTTCCTCTTTTGCAATTGTGATTTCCGTTGTCTTCGTAGAAGTTGCATATAATCTTCGTATGATCTACGTATGACCTGCGTTTGCTAAAACTCGTTCAGCAAGTCTGTAGGTGTGAACAGAGTCTACCAGAGAGTAATACCGAGATTCTGTGCTTCTGCGTGTGAACAACCTTTATGGGAATGGTTGGATAAGTTAGTAATGACCTCTGTGACTTAAGTAACTTGCAGGAGTAAAGTAACTTGGAAGACTTAGTGAATTTAGTAGTTTAAAGCTTATGTGATTAAGCTTGGAGATTCTGAACTGGCAATAAATTCGATTTTAGGAGGGGGAGACTATTTTTCGTTGTCGTTTCTGACGTTGAGATGCCGTGATACCAGTCGTCGAATTTTGTACTTGAAGCTTTTTAAAGCTTCTTATAAAGCTTATCAGTTAAGCTTAATAAACTTTGATATAAAGCTTCTTTGTAGCTATGGAAGCTTACTGTCTCTGGTTCAAAACGACTTGCTTAAGGAGATGTATAAGTGGTTCTTCGCCTTCTTAGGGCGGTCCTTTACAATCAGAGGATGCAAATAGGGATTCTTGATCGCTAGGAACACACTCGTATCGACCGTTCGTGATGAAACTGACTATAGAGCTCGATCGTTCTAGGAGCTCCGCCTTCGCACAAGATGGTAAGCGATTGTAAGCTCTCGATCTTAGCTTCGCTGTGATACCACTGATGCACAGATGGGATGCCGTAAGGGCGCGTAGTGAGCATCAAAAGGTCCCCAAGAACAAAAGAACTCTACTTTTTGCACACAAATCAATGTAGAAAGCTTGCACGACATGAACAAGAGACCAATTGGGTACAATCTCCCCCCATGCCTTGTGTGAGCGCTCCACAAAGCATGTATTTCATATATTAATCATTTTCAAGCTCAAATAATAGCCCAAATTACAAAATAGCTCACTTTTGGCTTTTGAGTTTGATCTTGTGCCAAATAGAAATAAAGCTGATGGGCGCCCAAGAAGTCAGGCGTACCCAAATACAATGTCCAAATACAAATATCTAAATCGTGCGCCCATGCGCATACAAAAATAATAAATAAATATCAAGCGCTTTGATAAATAAGCGCGACAAAATATAGGCGCCATGCCTAAGGTATACGCCCATCAAAATATTGACGATAAATTTGAATACACGCTATCCTCCAATGCTTTCCACTGCCACCGCTACTATCTCTACACATCAACTGAAGCATTTACAATTGTTAGTAAAATAATACAATTAAACTGACAAAAGTAAATACCTAGCAGTCTTCAGCTATATAAATAAATTGGTTAGAAATCAATCCTAATCTTAATTTATCACGAGTGCGCACTCTAAACTCATAAATGTTTATTAATTTAAATATGTATTTTGCGGAATCACCCGCTATGGAATTGCCAATGTATACACTAAATTAACAAAACACCCAAAAAGGATAGGCGTCCCCATCGACTTCTCGCACAAAGAATCCACTTTGTGTATGAGCCCCGGTAATAAAAGTTTACGAAATCCACCGTAAAACCTCACAGAATCCACTGTGTAATATGTCTCTTGGCATCAAAGAGAGAGAGAGAGAGAGAGAGAGAGAGAGAGAGAGAGAGAGAGAGAGAGAGAGAGAGAGAGAGAGATGATTGAGAGAAACAATGGAAGAAAGTGTTGCAAATTTTCTATGTCCACTATAAATTGACACAGTTTGCTCCTTGATTGCATGAGAGCGAGAGAGAGGAGATGTTGGATAGGTGACATTATGTTTGAATAGTCACCCATGAAACTGTGCCACATGCCAAATAGTTAAACACATCTTTCATGAATATTTATACATTCCAAGTGGCTAGTCACAAAATACACAATCGTGCACACATGGCAGTACATTTTTGATATGTGTACCTTGATTACCAATCCTAACAATTGTATGCTATATGGTGATGTGGCTAATGTCACCTTGCACATGTGACCATGAGGTATAGGACGTAGATTTACTTTTTTTTAAAAAGGAAATTTGAAATATGTATTTTAGAAAAGGAAAAAGTTTTTATATAGCTCTTAGGATGGAGTGGTTGCTTTAGTACAATGGAGTATCCTAGGCTAAGAGAGTATATAACAATAGCTTTGCTTTACAAAAAATGAGATTTCTTCATTCAATTACTAAAACTTTTTTATCTCTAATAAAAGGACTAAAACTTCCTTAGCATTAGCTCCAAGCTGAGAAGCAAAAAATCTTAGGTGGGGAATAGATTGTACCTATTGGTTGCATTGGGGCATATCCCATTACTTAGTCCTACTTTCATGGCTCTCTCACTAGTCCATAAGCCTTTGAGGATTATCAACCACATAAGACATGACATTTTAGGTTGAATCACTAGTAGGAGTTTTTTTGTTGTTAGCCATGTGGTGCCCCATGTGCCTTTTTTATAGAATTTGCATACTTTGTTCAACTCCAACTCTGAGATGGGGTTTTGGAAGAAGTTGAACTAGATAGAGTCTATTGATGCCCATAGTAGAGTTAGGTTAGGGTGTGGTGATGGCACAATAAGTTTCTTGTATTCAAACTAGGCTTCCAAACACCCTTTGACATTCTAAACTTTTGCTAACCATTAGTTGTAGCCCTCTCCACTTTTCAAAATTTCCCCTTACTCTCTCAAGTACTTAATTCCATATTTGTTTCATAGATATCCCAAATCCCATTGGTATTCTAAGCAGCATGAGCACCTTCCACCTTCAATCTCCTTACACCCTGCTTCTAATCACTTTTTCGGGGGAGGGCTATTCAAAGTTTTGATCCCTATTTTAGCAGGGTTAGCGACAGAACCTCATGCTTTGCAAAATAGTTGCAAGCAGTTCCAAAAAGCAACCAATGAGACATGGGAATTCTCGAAAGCTCCATTTCTATCATCAAAAATCTGGTTTAGTACATTCACTACTTGATCACAATTAGAGAGACTTAGCTAAATAGGATAATGGTTAGACATTGTAATAGTTGTAGAGTCGAAGCAGAAGCAGATAGAGAGTGAGAGCTGTGAGTTGGCATAGTAATCGAGGAGTTTTAGGACTTAGAGCTGAAGAGTGTTTGATAGTGATAGAGTGAGAGTGAGTTGTCGAATGGGTGTGTACCAGTGTGGTACACACAAAGAATAAAAGAATGTATTTATACTTAGGGTACGGTATACTTGCACCCGTTAGGGTGGATTCACATGTGTGAAGTAATATATACACGGGAGAGCGCGTAAAGGGCCTTTACACCCAACAACCTCCCACTTAAAGGTTCTAAGCGAACGTTTAACCAACTCTCACAAGTCTAATGCAATGCTCATGTGGAGTCTTTGCAAGACTTTTAGTGAGAACATTTGTAGGGTTATCTTGTGTCAGAATGACTAGACCATCATCCGGAACCTGTTTGATAAAATGATACCGAACATCAATATGTTTGGTATGTGCATGAAACATGGCATTCTTAGCCAGACATACATCGCTTTGGCTATCACAACTAAGTACATGTGTTTTGGTGGGCATGCCAAAATCCTTGACCAAATGACCAAGCCAAATTGCTTCTTTTGAAGCTTTAGTGGGTTGAAATATATTCAGCCTCAGTGGTAGAGAGTGCTACTATTTTTTGCAATCTAGAGCACTAAGAAACCGCCCCACCTATCAAGATAAAGATATACTCGCTAGTAGATTTGCGAGTATCCAAGTCACCCGTTGCCATGCCTACATCACAATACCCCTGTAGATCCAACGTACCCTTGCCATAGCAAATACATTTTCTTTGTGTGCCCTTAAGGTATTGTAAGATACATTTCACTGCTTCTCAATGTGCTTTGCCAGGATTTGACATGAACCTGCTTACAACTTCCACTGCATAAGCAATGTCAGGTCTAATAGCAACCATAGCATACATGAGTGAACCACAAGCTAAAGCATAAGGAACACCCTTCATGGTATTGGCTACCTTGTCATATTTTGGGCAATCTGCTTTACTAAGCTTAAGATAGAGTGGAAAAGGTACAACAATAGGCTTAGCATTAGACATAGAAAAACGATTAAGTACTTTGCTGATGTACTTTTCTTGTGAGAGAAATTAGAGTTATTGCTCTCTATCTCATGTGACACACATGCCCAAAATATGAATTGTTGCACCCAAATCCTTCATAGAAAAGGCTGAATTCAGTTGCCTTTTCAATGCATTAATCTGGCTTTTATGCTTACCAATAATAAGCATATCATCCATATAAAGCACAAGTATAATAAGGCTTCCATAATCAGCCTTCTTAATATATAAGCAGTGATTTGCACTACTCCTTTTAAAACCATGTGAGAGCATGAAGGCATCAAACTTTTTATACCATTGTCTAGGAGCCTGTTTCAAACCATACAAGCTTCTCTTAAGCTTACATACCAAATGCTCATTTCCATGTATAACAAAGCCTTCGGGTTGTTTCATATACAGCTCTTCTTCCAGATCACCATGCAAAAATGCAGTTCTAACATCCATTTGATCAAGCTCAAGATCCATAGATGATACAAGGGCAAATAACACTCGAAGAGTGATCATTTTGACAACATGAGAAAACACTTCCTGAAAATCAATGCCCTCGTTTTGTGTATAGCCCTTAGCCACAAGTTTGGCTTTGTATTTCGGTTTACCATCCACACATTTGATTTTATAGACCCATTTGTTAGGAATGGCTTTTCTATCCTTGGGTACTGTATCCAAATCCCAAGTATCATTCTGATACAATGACTTCATTTCTTCCTGTATAGCTAGCTTGCACTTTTTCTTTAACTCACATAATAAGGCCTCTTTATACGTAAGAGACTCACCTTCATCTATAAGTAAAATGCAGTTTAGAGAAGGATCAAACCTTTCTATAGGTCTTCTAACACATGTAGACCTTCTTACCCAATGATCTTTGTTATCACGTAGTGGATCCACATCCAAGGGCATGCCAATGACCTCATTGTTTGGCTGTTGAATTGCATGTTCAGGTTGATGTAATATAATTTTAGGCTGTTGTAATTCATTTTCATCATGCTAATTTTGGTGCTCAAGTTGATGTTCAGCCTCCCCTTGCTGCAGATTTTCATCAGGCTCAATGATGATACACTGATTGTCATAATCAACATCAAAAGGAGTTGAATTTTTAGTGGCTGATGGCTACTCTAGTAATTGATCATGCTGAAATTTAACTTTCTTTTTGTCTGAGTTATTAGATGTGACATTTTTCAACAACTTTGACTCATTGGATATCACATCCCGACTGCGTAGCACATTTTTAATGCTTGGAACCCAAACATGATAGCCCATTTCACCTTCATCTCCATAACCCATGAAGATGCCTCTATGAGATTTCATGTCAAGTTTGGTTCTGCTATCATTAGGTACATGTACATAGCATTCACAGCCAAAGACTCTTAAGTGGTCATATGAAGCAGGTTTGCCAGACCAAACCTCTTTAGGAATGCCACTGTCAAGTGCACGATGTGGAGATCGGTTGCAAATATGCACTGTGGTTTTAAGTGCCTCTTCCCAAAACGATTGCGAGAGATTAGTTGTGGACAGCATGCACCGAATCTTTTCACATAACATGTGATTCATTCGCTCATCCACACCATTAGATGATGGATTGTAAGGAGCTGTAAGCTCTCATTTAATCCCATTGTTGTTACAAAACTTATTAAATTCTTTAGATACGTACTCTCCTCCATTATCTGTTCTTATGCATTTTAACTTTAGGCCTTTTTGAGTATTAACCAATGCATAAAACCTTTTAAAAGCATCAAATGCCTCACTTTTCTACTTAAGCAAGTAGACCCATAGCTTCCTAGAGTGCTCATAAATAAAAGACAAAATAACGGAAACCATTATGAGTTTTTATTGGCATGGTGCAAACATCAGAATGGAGTAAATCCAAGATACATGCCTTCCTAGAGGCTCCATGAGAGTAGGACTCTTTATATGTTTACCAAAAATGCAATCATCACAAAAGTCAAGCTTTGAGCTTTTCACATCAACTCTTCCAAGTGAAGAGAGTGCATGCAAACACTTTTGGCTCATATGTCCAAGACGCTTGTACCATAACTCCATGTGTGAGTGTACTTTACCAACTGCAATAAACTTTCCAGGAAGTGCCTTGCAGTAGAGATAATACAGAGTCCCCTTTTTACCACCTCTAGTGACTAGCATAGATATTTTCTGTATTTTCCACATGCCACCACCAAAAGTAGTGAAGTAACCTTTGTTATCTAGCTGCCCAACAGAAAGTAAGCTCTTCTTGATACCACGAACATACTTAACATAATGAAGAATCAATTCCTGACCATTTTTGACTAGAAAACACCGTTTAAAGGGTGAAATAATCCCTTGAAATAGATGCGGCACTTGTGCAACAAGTTGCAACGTCGCATGGTCTTGTGGTTTTTCCATTCCTTGGAATGAGGTTGGCAGGTTCTTGCGCAAGTTTAACTTACAAGAGGATGAGTAGCCATCCTGCTACATCACCTTTCTTGGGGAAAAATTGCCAAGTTAAAGGAAATTAGGTATTTGCTTGGAAGTAAAGGACCAATCAATAATTTGGTGCGACACGGTTGCCAGGAATTACTGTTAATAAAACTTAAGGTATTGGTTAAGTTGGGGTAACAGGGTATGGCCCTAATCCAAGGACAAAGGGAAGAACAAACAACCCTTGGGGATCTTGCCAAGTCGCAATTGATCCCAGATCAAATGCTGGATGTATTCGGAGAGAAGGATTCACTCCATAGCAGTTGGCCAAATAAACGACCATTAGAATTAATTGTGCTTATAACAATTTAGGAGCACTGTTTACATTGTTTGCTTAAGGAACTAAAGATGGAAAGATATTTAAATGCTTCAGGTTGAAGGCCTGAAGGGAGAGGCAATTTCAGTTACCCTCGACTGTCTGCATGACCCTAACCAAGGGGGTTGTTAGACGCGGCGAGAACATGGACCGAACCCACCGTGTGAGGTCTCTTTGTTGAGCGCTACTTGGAGCAAGAGGACGCTTGGGTGCTAGGGGGGCTTTGGCCGTAAATCCCTCGCCTTCCGGGCCCTGCACAAGAGGCCAACATGACTCGGGATTGGATCTCGAGGCCGGCATACTAGTCTACGGGCAGAATCTTGGATTAGTAATCCCTGTGGATTGATGGATAGCCTTCGGGCGGATTATGGATTATCCTGCTGGCTGGATTTTAAGGATGTATGCCAAAGATAAATATGATAACCTGTTGAAAAGGAACTTGTTTGATACTGATTTTCTATGTGAAGTGCTAAGATTACGTGAAGGAACCAGTCTAACTGGCTAATTAATGAAGCTTCTTGATGCATGTCCAATTAAATGTGGTAGGTAATTAGACAACTAAATCAACCCTGAGGAAAGTACGGTGGATGTGGCCATGGGTCCGTCTTACGGATGGGTGGTCCCGGTTTGCTGGGAACTTTTCTCAATCGAAATGGACCGCAAGGATGCTCTTGTCAAAGGAAATGAACAACAAGGGCGTTGACCTAGAGTTTAGGTTACTATAATCGCGATTTATGCTGTTTTAGGGGAACGGAATGGGACTATGCCCTATGGGCAGAGAGGTCGAGTTTTGCACCCCTTTCATTTTCCATTCTCCTTGAACCAAGTGCAGCATGAATCTGCTTCGACCCTGACGTTTCTGCGTAAAGTAGTTCTCCTGGGTTTGACTCTAGCTGTCGTTTAGTAAAGTGACCATTAGGGGAAACCCTGATTCAGGTCGGTCCTAAGTGGGAACGGTCGGAATACTTCTTCTACGTGGCAGACTAAGGAAGTCCTAGATTGTAAACCCCGTAACATTCTGTGGGAGTGCCCGGCGGAGCCTTCTAGACTCTCTTCCTGATGGGCTGCTAAGACGTGTTCTCAAAGGGAATAGGTGGATACGTTATAGTTGGTATCAGAGCGAACCAACGAAGGATCTATCTCTATAAGGAATCTTAATAAAGAAGAAGTAAAGCAAATGTTGCTGATAAGAACATTTCCTTACTTTCGATGTTGTCTTGCAGAATTATGAAGCATGGAACGGATTCTTAGTGTTCCAAGTCATGTTTATGACCGCGATGCATTCCTCAGATTATCGACAAAGGATCGATATGATGAGACAGGACATCCAAGCTGCCAAGGATAGGCAGAAGGCATATGCGGATTTGAAACATCAAGATAGAACCTTCAACGAAGAAGACATGGTCTTCATTCGCGTACGCCCAAAGAAGAGTTCCCTATCCTTAGGAGATTGCAAGAAGCTAAGTCCAAGGTATTGTGGACCATACAAGATCCTCAAGTGTCTAGGACCCAATGCTTATAGATTGCAACTCCCTGAGAATCTAAGGGTTCATAATGTATTCCATATCAGCCTATTGAAGAAGTATATACCTAATCCTAGCCATGTACTTGATGACCAACAAGTTGTAATGCCTAGCCAAGGAGTCCTTGAGCTACGACATGACAAGATATTAGATGTTAGGGAGAGACAAATGAGATCCAGAACCTTAAGAGAATGCCTCGTCTAGTGGAAAGATTATCCCGAGGAGGATGCCACTTGGATAGATGAAAGCACTCTCAACCAACAATATCCCCAATTCTTATCGAGATGAGGACATCTTGATTTCTCCAAGGGGGAGAGAATGTAATATTCCCACTCGTGAATATCAACTTCCCGCACACCGTGTAAACCTCGTGCAAAGGTTATCTTCCGTATTGGAATTACCGGCAGTGTAATCTGTAACCCGCACGCGAGAAATCGAGACGTCCGCATTGACAAAGCGAGCCTGGGGGTTCAAATCCGCAAACCGCGGGTAAACACCCTCTTGGGAGGGGCAAAATGGATATTATTAGGGTAATTTTTTTAATATTTATCTCTTTTTCCTAGCCGATGCACAGCTAGAGGAGAGGGAGTATGGGGGAGTGGGCTTAATGGAGTTGTGGCTGCATGAGGGGGGGGGGGGGGATGCCATGCAGTGGCCACGTGGTGGAGCTCCCCTCTCCCCCCCCTTGACCTATAAAAACCCCCCTTAGGGGGTAAGAAGGAGGGCAGAGGTTGCGTGAAGCTTAGAAAGGAAGCTGCTGTCGTCGCCAGCTCCGCCGTGTTGGGACACCATAGGCCGTTAGGCCGCCGCCACTTCCCTGATGAGCCAATCATAAGTTTTGGTTTCGTTCTTTCCCCCTACGTCAATCTCCAAATTTCCTCCTTCCACGTCGATTTATGGATTAGTCAGAAGCTTCTTAGAAGCTTCCTTTAAGAAACTTCTAAGGGCCTTCTATAAGCCCCATTCATACAAGCCATCTACAAGCCCTTCCCACTAGCCACACCGGGTTTTTAAGGAAACCCATTTTTGTAGAAGATTTTTGCACACGAGGGGGGGGAGTCCCAGCTTCCTTAAGCCCTATTTCCGCGTGGCCATCCCAGGACTTTAAAAGAAGAAGAAGAAGTTCATAAAGCCTCCATTCCTGCAAACCACATTCTCAAGAGCTCCTTCTCGCAAACAAGCTTCAATTCCCACAAGCCTGCTCGTGGAAACCCCAATTCCCACAAGCCCCCATAAAGTTCCATTTCTGCAGCTCTCTCGCAAAAGGCCCAAGCTCCAACCCCGAAGGCCTTCCATAAGCCGAATCCCGCAAGCCGGTATTTTTTCAAGGATCCGTACTTCGAAAGGGATCTCCTACATACGAAGGAGAAGGGCAAGATCTTGAGGCTGCATACCAAGGTGAGTAAATTCGTAGATCATGAAGGGAAACCAGAAGCCGAAATCACCCCTACGATGGCCCCTAAAAAGTCACAAGGTGCGCCTGCAGGAGGATCTTCGCCTAATATTCACGTGGATATCTCCCCGAGCCCACAAATCCAGGTTTTTACTAATTTTAATTTCACGCAAAAGTAATGCATTATGCACGATAATTTCATGGACTAGGATGCACCTATACATGTCAAATCCACCTAGCTAAATGCAATTGAAAATAAATTGGCTATTTGAACATTTACTAGAACTAGCTCATGATATGAAATTGGTCATTGGTATTTTCAATGGAATGAATGAAAGAAAAACATAAGTTGTCTATGCATTTTAGGACCTTATTAGTAAGTTGCCTTTTGTGCATTTCAAAGTGACGAGCCTAGAACAACTGTTGCCTATCATTATAAGGTTGAAATTATTAAAGTGTACCTTTGACTAGGCATGGAAAGATTAATTACATGTTGCATTTTTAGACAAATATTCTTTGTAATGATTCATTAGGGAAAGTCATTAACCCCGCAGGAAATAGAAAAGCGCGGAAATGATTCTAGGAATTTGCGTGTGGCATGTGATTGTAAATTGGAATAGGTTAACTCTAGTTTTCTGGCATGAATTTCACTACGTTGTAGTTAGGAAAGAAGTGCATGTTGCACCCTCGTCGTATGAAAAATTTCATTCATCAAGAGTTGTATTTAGGGAAAGGCTGCATGGTTTATTGAAGCATGAAATCTTAAAAGCTTAGAAAAAGGAATTGTGGGCATGATGCTTGAATGTAAGTCCTAGTAGGTTCAATGGAAGTTATTCTACAATTTATCATGCGATTTGATTTTTACAAAAAAAGTTAGGGTTATTGCGAATTTTAGCGATACGTAGAAACAATGAATCACATGTTTACGTGAATTGTGAGATGTTACAGCTAGCCTTATCCTTTAGATCAAGTTAACATCTCTAGGAATGGTTCGTCCTTGTCACAAGACAAGTAGAATGAATTATCTAAATCACCTAACCCACAAAGGATTCGCATAGGATGGTTCAATCGATACAATAAATACCCCAAGTGCTAATAGGGTTTAGCACGTTAAGGACTCGACCTAGTTTTGCACTTGTTGCCAAGTCGAAACCCTCATATCCAAAGGTCCTACCCACATTCACGGAATGTAGGGACAATTGGACGTGCATGCTAATAACGATCTAGGGTTTCTACCCTAAGGATCATTCGACCTGATGTTAAAACTCAATTTGAGTTTGGAATCCCTAGGACGACCGTTGTCGGGCTAGTGCAATTAGGATTGGATTGGGTAAGAAGACACCCTAAACCCTGCTTCTTGTCAAATCATAATTCCTTGATCAGAGAACACCATTTAAAGGGTGAAATAATCCCTTGGAATAGATGCGATACTTGTGCAACAGTTGCAACGTCACATGGTCTTGTGGTTTGGTCACAAGAGAGTTTTGCCATTCCTTGGAATGAGGTTGGTAGGTTTTTGTGCAAGTTTAACTTGCAAGAGGATGAACAGCCATCCTGCTACATCACCTTTCTTGGGGAAAAATTGCCAAGTTAAAGGAAATTAGGTATTGGCTTGGAAGTAAAGGATCAATCAATAATTTGGCGCGACATGGTCACCAGGAATTACTATTAATAAAACCTTAGGTATTGGTTAAGTTGGGATAACAGGGTACGGCCCTAACCCAAGGACAAAGGGGAGAACAAACAACCCTTGGGGATCTTGCCAAGTCGCAATTGATATCGGATCGAATGCTGGATGCATTCGGAGAGAAGGATTCACTCCTTAGTAGTTGGCCAAATAAATGACCAATGGAATTGATTGTGCTTGTAGTAATTTAGAAGCATTGTTTGCTCAAGGAACTAAAGGATGGAAAGATATTTAAATGCTTCAGGTTGAAGGCCTGAAGGGAGAGGTAGTTTCAGTTACCCCCAACTGTCAGCTTGACCCTAACCAAGGGGGTTGTTAGCCGTGTCGGGAATGTGGACCGAACCCGCCGCGTGAGGTCTCTCTGTTGAGTGCTACTTGGAGCAGGAGGATGCTTGGGTGCTAGGGGGGCTCTGGCCGTAAATCCCTCGCCTTCCGGGCCCTGCACAAGAGGCCAACGTGACTCGGGATTGGATCTCGAGGCCCGTATACTAGTCTACGGGGGCAGAATCTTGGATTAGTAATCCCTGTGGATTGTTGGATAGCCTTCGGACGGATTATAGATTAGCCGGCTGGCTGGATTTTATGGATGTATTCCAAAGATAAATATAATAACTTGTTGAAAAGGAACTTGTTTGACACTGCTTTTCTATGTCAAGTGCTAAGATTACATGAAGGAACCAGTGTCTAACTGGCTAATTAATGAAGTTGCTTGATGCATGTCCAATTAAATGTGGTAGGTAATTAGACAATTAAAGCAACCCTGAGGAAAGTGCTGTGGATGTGGCCATGGGTCCGTCCTACGGATGGGTGGTCCCGGTTGGTTGAGAACTTTTCTCAATTGAAATGGACCGCAAGGATGCTCTTCTCAAAGAAAATGAACAACAAGGGTGCTGACCTAGAGTTTAGATTACTATAATCCCGATTTATGCTATTTTAGGGGAACGGAATGGGACTATGCCCTATGGGCAGAGAGGTCGAGTTTTACATCCCTCTCGTTTTCCATTCTCCTTGAACCAAGTATAGCATGAATTCGCTTCGACCCTAATGTTTCTGCATAAAGTAGTTCACTTGGGTTCAACGCTAGTTGTCATTTAGGAAAGTAACCATTAGGGGAAACCTTGATTCAAGTCGGTCCTAAGTGGGAATGGTCGGAATACTTCCGCTGCGTGGCAGACTCGGGAAGTCCTAGATTGCAAACCCCGTAACATTCCATGGGAGTACTGGGCGGAGCCTTCTAGACTCTCTTCCCGATGGGCTACTAAGACGTGTCCTGAAAGGGAATAGGTGGACACGTTACACAATTGTATTTTTGAAAATATAGAATCTTAAGAATAGTTAGCTTTTTGAAGGCATGAATGCTATAAGGCACAATATTCAATATTTTATTTTGTAAAGGAAATAAGTAAATTATCTACTTACATGTATTCTTTTCTCTTGAAGCATAAACTTAGCCTCAAGAAATCCCCAACTGTTGGTAAATACTGTTCAACCATAGGAGGAGCTATCTAGTAAGGGAGGTGAGGGACTTAAAGATTGTAGACAATGACATTCTTGTTGCTTTTCAAGAATAGATATTTGTCCTCTTGTGCAAAAAATATTTTTTTGAAAATATGTTAAAATATTTAGAAATCACAAGTTTATGCTTTAAGAACTTCAGAAGCTTAAAAAATTTGGCATTTACAATCTAACACCAAAATCATGGAGGGAATATATCAAGTAGACTTTTCGAACCTTAGGTCCAAGATGGCGTTATATTCTAGTGTAATCTATATGGATACATGTAAGCTAAGAGTGAAATTTATAAAAGGGATTCAATTTTTATCTATTATCCAAACATTATCAAAATATAAAGCTTATCTTTTATAATATGGAATGATAAACATATTGTAGTTCATTAGGGCTCAATCCTCTAAGAAGAAGTCTCTACTTGAAACATTTTCCCTGGTAGAAATTAAGGGATCCACTACATGCACTCTTTTGTTTTTTTGTTTGGTGGCAATCTAACTAGGAGACACCTACAAAATAATTTTAAGATTGAATGGATGGGATAATGCCTACAAGCTAATCAAAGTATATGGCACCATGTTTTCTAAAAAGGCCTAGAACTTATAGCAATACAAAAGAAATTCATAAAGTGCACAAACAAGGTCAGATAAGGAACCTAAAATACAAAGAATTATTACATGCCATCCGAGAATACTTGGAAGAAAACTAGAATTGTTAAGTTATTAATCTCCTTGTCCTTTTTAATACGGAGAAAAATGTGTCCTCTAAAGAAATAGAGAAGTAGTGTGAGTTGCAATTGACTTTGATATCCACAACCACCTACCTAGACATCTCATATAAGTGCATAAATTGTACAAAATATAGTTACTTCAACTCACATACAACTTAAAACATATGATAATAGTAAGTGCTTGGAGAAAAATATGGTACCATGAGTCAAATTTTGAGATGTAAGGAAAATACAAGTAGAATTATGAAAATACTCGATACATATTTGTTATGTGAGGATTTTGATCATTTTGAGGCCAGAGATAATCTCAAAAGACTTGTTTTGATTATTTTGAGTACAAATGTGATCCCATTCTAAGCTTTGGAGTGAAATCTATTATATTTTTTGAGGTGGTATAGTCAGATTATACTCCTATATTGTGTAAAAACACTCAATATAAAAATATGTATAAAAATTACATAGCACAGTGGGGATAGGATCTAAGACAGGAGTAGAGAATACATAGCATATATGAGAAGAACATAAACTCCTTTAATTCCAAACAAATTGATACAAAGATGGCTTTGTCCACTCGTGTGTGCTTCTACTATGAAGCTTAGATGGCGATCTAGATATATGATAAGCAAAGAGCTTAAGGCTAGCCGGAAGAACTCTAACTAGTTGAAAGATAGATTAACGATGGCTTCAAAGGGATCTTTCTTTTATATCTAGGAAAGATAGTCTATCTAGCTTATCTGACAATGGCATCGCACCTTGAGATGCTACTAGCATAACTACTCTATCTAACCCAAAGTCTAGATCCATAAAGGTCACCTTTTTACCATTTGGTTACGTAGACCTCATTTGACATATAAGTTAGGATCCATCGAGCATTGAGTATATTTAACAATCCCTTCTCAATGTCCACCTATAGGTGAACTATATCCTTGGCGCACGTGTGCACACACACACACACACACACACACACACACACACACACACACACACACACACACATGCATGTAAGATGAACTTGAAGCAGTTCCTTCATAAGAGCTTTAGTGAATATATTTGCTCCTTTATCCTCTGTTGTTGGAGAATACATAAGCTCTATTATCCCATCCTTGATCAAGTCACATACATAGTGGATCTCAATGTATTTGGTGCATGCATTAAAAAATAGACTTTTGGCAATGGTGATGAAATTTTGATTGTCATATCTTAGAACTATTGGATCTTTACCTTGTGATCCCATATGCCATAGGATCCTCCTTAACAATAATGCTTCACTTGCATCAAAACATGTTGCATTGTATCCTACTTTGATAGAAGACAATGACACTATTGGTTGCTTTTTATTAATCCAAGAGAAGACTCTTAAATCCAAAGAGAAATAATATCCAAAAATTGATTTCTTGGAATCACAATAATTACATGTCTAGTCTAAGTCATAGTTCCCCATAATAGAACTTTCGGAATTGTATATGATACCATAGTCAAGAGTTCCCTTCAAATATCTGAGAACCTATATCGAAGTTTTCCAATGACTTTCTCATAGTTACCTTGAGAACCTACTCAATACACCAATAAAAAAACTAATATCTGGTTTGGTGTTGCATGAATAGATGAAATTACCAATTGACTTTCTCTATGTCCCAATGTCTACTAGTGTTGATGTATCCTCAATGGATAAATTCACATTGACCTCCATAGGTATAGCTATCTCCTTACACTCGATCATGCCAAATGCTTTCAAGATCTCTTATGCATTCTTCTAAGAGATGGAGATTTTGCTAAGCTCTTGCAAGATTTCAACAATCACCAAACAATAGTGCAATAAGCCCAAGTTTGCTATTTCAAACTCAAAGCTCAAAGCCTTTCAAGTTTGATGGATCATATCTTCATAATCACCTGTAATAAGAAGGTTGTCCACATGTAGGACAATCACTATAGACTTTTCACCATCTTATAAACACATAAGTTAGCACATGAGATATATCTTTTGAAATTTAAGCCTAAAAATAATTTATCTATGTGCTGGTATGATACTCTAAGGGCTTGTCTAAGTCCATATAATGCCTTCTTTAGCTTACGAACTTTGTTCTCAAAACGGAGGGCCTCAAACTCTAGTTGGATGATCCATGTATGCCTCCTCCTTGAGGTACTTGAGATCAACATTCAAGAATCTTGATTAAATATTCATTTAGTCAATTGGCCACTATAAGTATTGTGTGGATAATGGTCATTGTAGTAGTTGGAGTGGATGATTATTAAAAATCAAATCCTTCAACCTGTAACACTATATTAGGGAATTTGGAAATTCTCATATAGTTTGGGAATTTCCAATATAGTTAATATTTTGCCACATGATCAAATCTTTCCCCTTACTTAAAAGAGGAGTCTATCGTTATTACTATATAGGTTGTCTTTCCAAGTCTCACTTTGAAGCATGGGTTAAGATTTAGCCACATGGCCAAATCTTTACCTCTTGTTTAAAAGTGAGACTTGGGAGATTCCCAAAATCTCTAATATGTTGTTTTGTGAAAATTTATGTGTAACTAATCTCTCATTGTACTTTTCTAAGCTACCATTAGCATTGTACTTGACCTTTTGGATCAACTTGATACCAATAATCTTCCTGTTTTCTAGGGATTGTTAAGTAGTAATCTTCTTTGAGATAAAAAAGGTGTTGAATATCATTTAGAAATACATATCTCTTTTTATTGATGAGGTAAGTGGAAAATGTTGAGATACAATCAAGAAGACCTTCTTCAATCTTTGCACTCAACTCTATCTCATTTTCTTCCACTTTTGTAATATTCTTGCTTTTAAACAAAGCAACATAAAATCCGTGCACTAGTTGGTTCTCAACATCCTCCTGAAACATTTTTCCTTTCTCTTCAACCTCTTTATCTTTACTTAAAATATCCTTTGTGTTCTTTTGGTTTGTATCTAAAGAAGAACTATCCATATACTGAAGATATACAAGAAATCCAACATCCTTGTGGACAACAAGACATTGATCTTGATCTTGATGAAAAGAGCAATCTACTTCCCAATTCTTCAATTCCTCATCAATGAGGCTAAACCTTTTTTGCAAAGTTATTCTAGTTGCATTGGTAGCTTCCATTACATCACTATAATGGATATATTCCTCAATCTCTAGGCCCTACACATCTCTATCATAAGCACTTCATATAATCCTTCATTTTGTCTTCAAGGTCCTTCATTAAGAGCTCTTGCAAATCAAAGGGAACATTGAGCATATCTCTAATGTAGTTGAATCTAGATGAATTTCCAGTTGCATGGAGGCAATAAAAAAGCTTCTCATCACATGTATTCTCTAGATCCTCTTCATTCCCTCAGGAAAAATCTTCATTTTAGTCGTCTTGATTACTCTCAGAACCAAATTCTGAAACAACAAGACAAGTTTAGGAATACAAAGAACCAATCTGCATTTGCTTGTATTCAAATATGCAATTTAGATTTGTGTAAGTCCTAATTGCCTTCAAAAAATAAAAGGCCTTGACTCGACTCAACAAAAAGTGGCCATATATTTTTCAATCTACTTCACTTGGAATATGCTCTTAATATGGAGATTTATGAGTTTAGGACTTATGAAATGCGAGTTTATTAGTGAAGTAGCAAACCATGGCATCCACTTTTGTGTTTCATATCTGACATCTACAATTTATGAGTTGATGACTTGTGAGACATAATTATAGAGGTCAAAGGAGCTTTTTGGTGTGCATTTCATCATATAAAATATACAATTTAGCAATGGAAAAAAGTAACAAAAAGTAGAGACCGACTTCTTACTTGTACATCTTTAAAATAAATTATTTAATCATTTCTATTGCTCTCAGTGGAATTAAGAATAAATCACAATGCTTGTGTAGAAGAGAAATAACCAATAAAAGTTTGTTACTTTAGAAATATATTGCTTTATGAGCATGAACTAGTTTTTTCAAGAGCATGCATATTCTTGGCTTACGATGCACAAGGTGTATTGTTGTGGGAGAGAGAAAGAAATGCATAGAAGGAAAGTTTGTGTAAACAGTAGCTTGACTTAGCTTCACAACGTGCATTTATTTATAAACAATCACCTTCGACCTCGCTCAAACCATGCACTAAGTAAAAAGGCTATATTTAAACTAGAAAAAAAGGCTAAAAAATCTTTCCTTTCACTTGAAAAATAATGCCATAAAATTGTCATAACGTCCGGAAAGGTCAGTGACATGTGGCATAAGTTTTGAGGCAATAATGGTATATCCATAATACATGTGGACTAGATTTTTCATTATATTTTGAGGAAATGTCATTTTAAAAAGAATTTTTGAACCACAAAGCGAATTTTCAAACTACTAAGCTCCTTTCTTGCTTTGACTTCATCAGCACGAGGAAGCTTCATCACAATTCAAAATTTTTCAATATCTAGCACATAAGATAAGATATCATCACACACAAGGTTCCATAATGCACAATATTTTCTATAGTCTTGGACTAAAAAGAAGACATTTTCTCTATAGTAATGTAATTATCTCTTTAACAGATCCTGGCTAGTTGTTATTTCTCTATAGTGATGTAATTTTCTTTGAAAAATTTGAGCTAGCTCTATATCATTTTTTATTTATGAATTTTCTTCAAAATAAAACCAAATGTGTTGAGATGGCAAGCTTAACATGTGCGGACATTGATGATGGACTACTTGGCTAGATGTATTATCACGTCTACACTTAGCATATCTATGGATCATTATGATCCTCACATGGCCATTGACTTATCACTCATTAGATTTAGTTTGTTATAGGTACCTAAAACTGGCATAAATATAGCACTAGTCGATTAGTATAATCAGTTATGCAATGTTTAACTTAGTAGGTCACTTTTCTTTATATTGTATCTTATCTATACTTTGTGTACATTACATCGTGTATATAGTATGTGTTTGGTGCAATAGCTTAAGCAAGTCTCTCCAGCATGCGATTCTTGATATGGTATCAGAGTGTCACCACTAAGAAAGGCTAGTTTTGAAGGATAAAGTGAAGGAGAAGAAGCAAGGATTTGAGTAAAATGGATAAGAAGCTCTCCCATTCTTTCACTCTTTCTCTTGTATAGTGTGACTGTGTGGAGGCACTAGAAGCAGGGCTTGCAGAGTAAAAATCTCAGATTGCTATGAGATTTTGTGTGAAAGTAGAGCACTTTATATTCTATAGATTCTCCCTTCAAGGCTTCCTCACGCTGCTTTTTTGGGCATCTGAGACCATTTTGGACCCCGTTTTAGAGGTGCAAGGTTATGGACACTAGTTTTAGGGTATACTGCAATTTTAGATGTATCGATAAAAAATAGGTGCACAAGTTGTAGACATAAGTTGAGATGTTTGCCAAGAAGAAAACATAAGTTTTATTTGCAAACAAATTGCAGATTATATATACTATTAAGTAATCAATGAAAAAGATTACTTGGTGTATTGCTATGCACTTGTGAAAGGTTACAAAAGATATGCTTGCTGTTTTGTATCATTTTTGTGATAATAGCAGAGAATAGTGGAAATCCCATCATTGAGAAGTTGAAAAAGAAGAACTACCCTTCATAGAAGTTCCATGTGACGAACTTCATAATTGAAAATGGCCTTTATGAGTTTGTTTCAAGTAAAGAAAAGGAGCTAGAGTTGAGTATCCCTACAATTATAGATGAATTAAAGATGTGGAAAGAATGGAATGCAAAAGACAAAAAGACGATGTATTGATAATACTATGTTGGGACATATTAGGAATGCAAAAACTTTACATGCAACTTGGACAATTTTTGGGAATATGTTTTTAGAAAATATAAAGACATGAAAGATAGTAGCGGCCATGGGACATGCGGTAATATTTGGCTTTCTACTATATATAATGAATTATAAAAAAAGATATTTTGAGTTGCAAGTTGACTTGCAGAGTTGTTATCATAGATAAAAAAACCTATGTCTTTATGTCAAACATATATCTTGCCGCTCAAACATTGCACATTCTGTCATTCATGCAAAGTTGATGGATATAGAGCTGTTAGTAAAACAAGGTTGAATTAGAACATTGCAAATATTTTTTAAAAAAACTTTGATGTAAAAGAATAAACAATGATAAATTTAAAAACTTAATGTTTTGTTTATAATTTGCAATGTAGTTCTTGTCTTGTACATAGATTTGTTTGTGTGTATAAACATGTTGGATCAACACTTCTATTATTGTATTTGTTCCATTAAACACTTTTCTGAACTCTAAAATTCTACATTTTCAATGTTTGCTAGGGTTTGCAACATCCTTACACTTGACCTTGAGACTTCCTCGAGTACTTGGGTGCATCAAAATCCAATCCAACTTATAGTACTTTTCACAAATCCAATTACTACCACTATCTTTCTTATTGAAGATCTCCATTGCAAGTATGTTATTGATGTTTTTCCTCCATGAAGATATCTATGATAATCTAATAGAAAATTTACTTATCAACATGTGTATAATTTGTAAATTTTCTCTCCAATCAACAATTCTTCATGCAGCATCATAGTAGATATCTCCTGCGGATTTAATAGAATCAATCATAATCTTCAACATCTTCATAGAATCCATCAATAGAACAAGAAACACAAAAGAATACATCATTTTTTAATGAAAATCAATCACGTAGTATTCATATTCAATGTCTTCATAGTTTTCTCTCTCAATCTCTCATATATAGATACATTGTTTTGATAGAATTAGCTATCTCTGGCTCTCTCTGGCTCTCTCTTTCTATATATATATATATCAATAGTACATCATCTTCTCACTAAAATACTCAATATTGTCACTTAATAATCCCTCTTAGGTCATGGATGCACCTCCCTAGAGGTGTAGGAGATATGAAAGGGCACCAGAGCCACTACAGTGTCTCTTCATAGCTTACTATTGTCACTGTCATTTCAGTCTTCAACAACATCTTCTTCCATTTGTTTTAGCTATTTTAAACTTAGATTCATCCTTTCCAAAAGTTAGAAAACTTTTCCAAAGTCACACATACATTCTACAGAACACTTATAGAAGATCTATAGAATAGAACAGAACATGAATAGAGTAGAGACAGAATAGAAACAGAGCAGAGACAGAGGCTCTACAGAAGGTTTACATAGGGTTACAGAAGGTCATCAGAGAACAGTAGATCCTCATAACTCATAGCAAAACCATTCTAAACTATAAAAAACTATTCAATAATCCTTCAAAAGACCGCAATCTTCATTAATAATCAATCCATGCTTTATACAGAAGAAAATCAGAACAAAATAGAAGCTATATAGAAGGTATCAGAACCAATCAGAACCTCAACAGAACCTTCAGAGCATCATAGAGCCTCATATTTCGATTGAGAATTATCATGAGTTCCTAAAACATAAACATAATCAATATCATCCAAAACACTCTCAAACACTTTCATTAACAACCATACATCACTCTAAATCCATGAAAAATCAACTGTTCAGACCTAAAAAATAACAAAAATCAATCAAAAATTCAATCTTTTTCCACTCTCAATATATCCCCACACTTAGAAAGGAAGCGTCCTTGCGACCTAAGGAAAAGAAGAATGTAAGTTTAGTAAAGAGCTCAATTTGATCTTCTTTAGTATCTTCAACAATCACTCCACCACGACCCCAACTTATCACCTGTATCTAGGAAATAATACTACTAAAGGAAAACTTTGTTATTCATTAACACATCTGATAAACAATAGAAAGGCACAAAAAATTTGTGAAGGATATAAGAGGTAGTTTAGCTTTGCGTCATATGCTTTCCATCCACCATCACTATCAATAGTTGAAAAGAAAGCTCTCGAATAAATTATTCACCCAATACAAACTCATCACATACAAATTATTATAGCACAAACACAAACACAACCATCTGAATGACACCTCCAAAAAATATCTCATTAAGAAGCATAGAAGATACATTTAGGGGTATCAGTGAAGATGATCCCTTTTGAAATCTTGATGATTATAAAAGTGATCCATGGATAAATACTCATCTACAAAAGATTTTGGAGGATTTTGAAAGAATTGAAGGCAGCACATCCGTTCTAACAAAACAATGTATCTGCTAAGTAGACAAAGGGCATGAAAATATAGGACATCCAATTGTTGGGAATCAATGTTCACATTGACATTCATACAAAGCTTTGGAATGTCCTTTTGATCGTTATGGAAATGTTGATGCATATATGCTAGGTACCAAGCAAAATGGGCTGTCAATCTCACTGAAGGATCTAGAGACTGTGAATATTGTTGAGAAAAATGAAGGTAATTTTGGTACGCTTGACTAGTAGTTGTCCAGTCCCATGGAATAAATGGCCAATTAATCCGTGGTCCCGTGAGAGAATCAGTTGAGCTCCATCCTCTTCTTCTTGGAATCTGTTGATCAAATCCTTTATACCCATTAACCAGCTGAGGGGGTTGAGAAATAGAAGTGGCAAGAGATGGAAGAGGAATAAGTAAAAGAGGATGAAGAGATGGGTAGGCAAAATCATAAAATGAGGATTAAGCTAAAGAAGGAGTGACTGAAAATTTAAGCGAATTAGTTAGGAAAGGTGTCAAATGATAAACAGGAAAAGTAGAAGGTATATGGATAGATGAAGAAGGACATGACGGAGAAGGGGAAAAGAATTGATCTTCAATGAAAGAACAATAGGTAAATATTGAAATTTGAGGAAAACCGTGAGGTTGGAAAAGGAGAGGTAAGATAGTTGCTGAGTTGGATTGATAAAGGGAAAAATAAGCATCATAGCGATGGGCTATTTGTTGATAGTATAATAAGCTAGGAATAGAGGGACCTAACACAGATTGTCAATGGTGGGCATCAAAGAAGGATGAATCAAATGGATGGTTCTTGGAAAGATAAACTAGGAGATCCACCCTCAGTTGGTTAGTACTCTGCACATGAGTAGAAGCTGTATTTTGGCGTTGATTTAGGACTATAGGATCAATGATTGAATGCCATAAAGTGTCAGGGCAAGTAGCCACTTTAGAAGAATAGCACTCGAACATGTCATCTATCCTCAACTCCAAATGGTTGACATATAAGGCACCTTGTAAGACCACATCCCCCACATACCAAGCCAGATCTACATCATCTAAAATTAACAGATTACCTCGTAGATACATATAAGACGGCAGCATGGTATTCGTCACCAGAATCTTCAAAGACCATACGGACAACTTCTGTCAGCACATCAGAAGATCAAGCTCCACTCTAACCATCCTCTAGAAGAGGGAGATCCATCATTGAGAGATTAATATAGAAGGCCAACTTTTGCAGCTGATAGTGGACAAAAAAAGGAATGGTCGAGAGGAACATACAGCTTAGTATCAGGGGATGTCATTTCTTTCCTTTGTAACAACATTCAAAGTTCTATTGAACTCTCAGTGACAGCTTGTGTTCATCAGTTATATGCTTCTTTCTATAAAGAATTGATACAATCCAAAGACTAGATGCATAAGGCAACCACAGAGTTAGCCTCTGCTAAAGACACTCTTTTCGATTTGTTTAAGCAGATGGAGCAGCAAACACAAATGATTGAGACCCAGAGAGAAGAAATATCTTCTTTGAAAGCTCAGTTAGTAGAAGCTCAATTAGAGGTCACTAGAGTTTCGGAAGAGAAAGAGAAAATGTCCAAAGAAACTCAAGAGTTTAAGACTCTTTTGGATACGAAATTGTCAGCTTTGCATACTGCTCACAATACAATGGAATCCCAAGCTTCCCTAAACAGTTGAAGGACCAACTGGCGTAGTCACGGTCCATTCCTCCAAGTCCCAGTGTCCCCATGATTCCTTCTATATCTCAACAGGACTTGGCAGTTCTCTAGAGACAGGCCATGTTATGTTTGTTGTTTCAAGATAAAGTGGAAAGATTACAGTCTAGGATGGATTTATTATGGTCTACATTTAAGCAATTTCAGCAAAGGAATTGATATTTCCAAAGAACCCTCTCATTATGCCCTGAATAAGTTGTTGCATGTGAGGTAGGCATGGAGGTCACTTCTAGAGGTGACATGAACTGACATTGAAGGAATGACTAGTGGAATTTTCTCTGCTACACGCTTCAAGCGCTTCCACTACATGACCAATGGAGGAGGGGAGTTAACATCCTCTATGTCAATGGGTTCTGAATCTTCTGAAGGTGGAGGGGGAGGGACTGGATCAGATGGAGGAGGATGTAGCACACCCTTCTTAAGGCTTGAATATGTTAAGAAAGCATATAAATATGAACCATAGGTTACATTGGTAACATTCCCTCGAGTCACTTTAACAAAATGCTGGTCCATCTTTGTAAGAGGGCAAGTACTCCAATCAATGGCAACCTCTTTTAAAACCATCTTGGAAACTGTAAAGAGCTCCTTGGACAAATAGTGAGATGGTATCTTGGCAGGCATGAACGTGTCTTGGAGAAATTGGCAAATTAACTTTCAGAGAGGATCAATGATCATTGAAAAAGACACTCCTGAAGTGTTAATCACCTTCTTGGCATCGAGGACCTCTTTATTCTGCTTGTATAACAGCTTGAGAATGTCTTCATTTGAGAATAACTGTTTGGCCGTAACAAAGGGTTCTCCTTTGTAAGGAAGAGACAGCCTTCCCTAACCCTCTAGGTGTCAGGACCATGGAAATACCACGCACCAAGCCCGATTTCTTACTGTATGATGCAATAAACTCATCACAAAGGGCTGGACCATCTGGAATCAAAGGGAGTGAAGCAGCCACAAAAGATGCAAGACCAGCTTTCACAATAGGCTCAAAAGTTAGTAGGGAAGAATAATCCCTATTGATCAATGGGACATATTGAACAGGAGAAGGAGCTTGAGACGCCATTCAGATGGAATATACACATACACCACACATACACAGACAAGCACAGTGAATGCCTGCAAAACAACAAAATAGCTATAAAAAAGAAATCGATCAAATAAGTACACACAGACGTAACTAACCAACTGACCACCCCAAACATCCCACATCCTAGAAAAAATTCGGCATGACCCCTACACATATGCGACCGAATGTTTCATACTATGCAACAAACATGCACCCAATACCCCATATCAGGCAGAAAAGAAAACTACAGACCGTAATCGTACGACACAATCAAACCATAATACCTCAATAACCTAATCAGGACATAACTAGAACTTTGATAAACAATGTCAGCTTAAAGGACTGTATGTGCCCATCCCACGAAATGTATTTATTAAAAAGAGAAAAAGGTGTAGTGAGGGGAATGATTTTAGTGAAGGGTTCATTTTAATAAATTATTAACAATTGTTGAAATTTTATTAGGCTATAAATCTTAATAAGAAAACGACGGTTCATTTTTAAATTGTTAGTTACAATTTATTAATGTGAAACTGTGCTTTTAACGAAGCTCGGACTTCGATACGCAGACTCAGGTCTCTAAATGCATATGCATTGATTTAAAAAGTTAATGTGTCTGAAGCGCTCTTCTTTTTCAGCGTGTATATTTTTGTGACGGCTCGTTTATTTTTATTTAAAATTAAAGTGCCTCTAAAGCGCACGTAGCACGTGCAAAGTGAACGACGGGTTGATTTTAATTTATTAGAAAAATGTGTGTTTGGTGCGAGTGCGCGTGGAAAAGTTAGTGAATAAAGTTCATTTAAACAATTAACCGTGGTTAAGGGATGACTAAAGATAAATCAAGCACGAAAGATAGATACTTGATAGGGGTGTATACGCAAGAGACTAAGGGTGCATGGAGTAGTCCCAAATGCAAGGAGTTCAACAAAAAAGCAAAAACCACTTGACTGAAAAAAATAAAACACCTTATTATTTAAAAAAAATAAAAGAAATATCAAGGTGATGTTAGTGGGATCACATTTGGTTTAGTTAAAGTGGATTAGTGTTTGGGTGATATTATTATTATTTTTTAATTTTAATTTAGGTATATATATTTTTTATTTTTGTTTGTTTGTATTTTATTATTTTATTATTTTATTATTTTTTTGTTATGTTTGATATATTAAGGTATCAATAAAACCTAAGTGAGAATGGAACCATCAGGCTTCAACAAAGGATCTGTATTTTTTTGTAATTTTGCAGTCTATTTTTTGAATTTAAAATAAAATTTTTATGAATTTAAATTAAAAGTTTATCATTTGGACCCGAAAATAATAGGGTGATCATGTGTCAAGGCTTTTTCAGCTTATAAAATATTCCACAAGTAGCCAACTGCATTGATGAAATTTTTTTTAATTTTTTTAAAATTAATTTTGATTTTTAGGGATTTTTAATGAGTTTTTCTCAATTCTTAGTGAATTTTAAAAATAATTTTAAATATTGTTAAATTTTTTGCAATTAATTATCTATATTAGAATCAACAAGATAAACAAAAAATTATCCAATTTAGTAAGTAAAATTTTTGTAATTTTTTGTTTTTAATTGAATTTTCATGATTTTTAAATGTTTTTAAGTGTTTTTTAGGTATTTTTAGGTATTTTTCGCGAGTTTGTGAAAAATCGAAGGAGATAGCCGGGCTGCGTGTGAATAGCTGTGTGTGGTCGGGGACGGCACGCACCACCGCATGGAGAAGACCAAACGTGTGTCCTTGCGCATGAACACGCTGGCAACTCACATATGTACAGACACACCTTGAGGCCCTTGCGAACACATGCACACAAGGGGTCACCGGGCAGAAAAGGGCCCGTGTGTGGGGGGCTTTGGTGTGGTTGGGGGAAGTCGGTTTTGTGGTGGTGTTGAGGGGTTTGGGTGTGGGACTGCGGGTGGGGGTGATGGAAACAGGGGCTAGGAGGGGGGTAATGGGATAGGGGTGGGAAGGGATGTTAGGTTAGGGGTGGGAGGGGAGGTGTGGAGCAACAGGACAAGGAGGAGGAGGAGGGGGCGGAAGAGGAGGCGGAGGGGGCGGTGCCACGGGTGGCCGGAGGGCGAGGAAGAAGTGTGGGAGGAGGCCCAGAGGGAAGGGAGGAGGGCGTGGTGGGAGGAAGAAGAGGGCGCATGGGAGGGAGGAGGCACAGAGGGAAGGAGGGGACGATGAGGATGGAGGGTGGAGAGGGCGCGCGGGAGAGAGGAGGCGCAGAGGGAAGGAGGGGACGACGAGGAGGTGCCGAGGGAAGGAGGGGATGACGAGGAGGGAGGGTGGAGAGGGCGTGGAGGGAGAGAGTGTGCGGGAGGAAGGAGGCGCAGAGGGAAGGACGAGACGACGAGGAGGAAGGGTGGAGAGGGGCCGTGCGATGACAGGTAGGTAAGTAGTTATGCTTTTTTTTTTGAATTTAAATAGTTTTCGCTTGTTTTTTTTTTCTTTTTTCTTGTTTCTGGTGTGTGTGTGGATATTTATGTGGGTTTTGTTTGGTTTTTTTTTGTTTATTTTTATAAAGGCGTGTTTTGTTTTGTTTTTTAGTAGTGTTGTTTGGTGTTGGTGTGTTGTTTTTTTTCATTTTTTGTTTTTTTTGAATTGTTTTTGTCTTTTTTTTGTGTGGTTGTTTATTGTGTTAAGTTTTTGATTTTGTGGTTTGTTTGGTTTGGTTTTTTTTTTTTTTTTTTTTTTTTTTTTTTTTTGTGGAAGGGGTGAATTGGTGGGGTGTGTTTTGTTTTTGTTTTTTCGAAATCCATTAAAAAGGTGAGTGCACTCGCGGGAGTAAAATAATAATAATAATAAGTTACATCAGCAGGATCAGATGGGGCGGGGACGGTGACACGCGAGGCACAAAACCACGGGGGCGTCCTGAGGCTCTTAAAACCAAAAACATGCACGTTTACGCGCGATACAAGAGACACGGCTTCACGTCAAGAGGAAGAAAAATGAATAAAAACCAAACCGTACATTGGATCGAAAGACCGTAAAAAGGATAAATGTGCCGGGAGACGAGGAAAAGATGACAGAAAATTGCGACACGGGTGTTGGGTAAAAATCAGGGTGTTCACATGGAAAAAACACGAAAAACAGCTCCAAATATACATACAGGGATTAATATGGAAAAATCTGCTTGTCGAAACGCAGGGTGGAAAGAATGCAAAATGTGCATAATAACATGCCCAACAATTCTATCATGTCAACACACGGTTTCGACCGAGAGAAGACACGTTCACATGGAAAAAACCCGAAAAATGGACCCGAAAATGGGCTCAAAGATGAATGCAGAAAGAATCGAGCAGCAAAATAAAGGGCAATAAAAAGAGAAAATGTCTGTGGAAAGGGGATGCACAGGTCTATCATGTCAAAACTCACTTTCGATGGAGTTATAAGGGGTTCACATGCGAAAACATAAAAAACGAAATCGAAAATATATTAAAATTTAATAACAAAAAATACAGCAGTTGAAATAGGGTGGAGAAAAAGAAAAAATGTGGAAAAAGGCTGGCGAGACACAGCAGTCAAATGAAATTGGAAGTCCGGTGAAAATAGGGCATGCTCACATGGAAAAATGTTAAAATATGTACGAAAATGGCCCGAAAACGGACAAAAATTTATATCGGATGAACCGTGCATCAAAAGGATAGGGCGCAAAAAGGAAAAATGTCAAGGAAAAGATGGAGGACAAGGCCGTCACATCATATTTTTGGTCGGAAGAAATAAAGGTGCGTTCACATGGAAAACTGTCAAATTTACGAGAAATCCTTCAAAAATTAATAACTCAAAAACCGTCGACCGGAACAGGGGTTGGCAAGAAGGAAAATGATGAAGTAAAAGGGAAAAATAGGGCTGTAAGATGGGAGGTGGGTTTTGGTGAACGTAAGATGCATTCACATGGAAAAACGTCACAATAAGGGATAAAGGGAAAAAGAGAAGGAAAAATCCCAAGGGTGGGGTGAACATGGATGGGTAGGTGGAGAAGGGACCCCATCAGGGTAAAATTAGGTCATGGCATACATGCGGGATTAAAGTGAGGCATATGCAGAGAGGTATATATTATAGACATGCAGATACTCATCCCCACACTGAAAACCTTAACGGATAGGGTTAAATGTAGCAACACAACCTAGGACTTGTCAACCAACTGGACTCTGGCATCCCCATACTTAAAACGTAATGTACACTTGTAATCATAAGGATAATATTAGAAAGACTTGGCCCGTTTCGTGTATGGTCAAAGGAATCGTTACTACTACAGAAGAGTTGGAGTTAGCTATAGGAGGTACCACGGCTTGCTCCAACATTCATGCAACAACACCCAAGGAGGTAGCTGGTTGATAAAGCCTGTCGGGGTAGGTATCGTTGACAAAGGAGAGTCACTTAACTCACAGGTACTCAAATGGGATGAGAGAATAGTCACTCGTCCCAGAACTTGTATC
This sequence comes from Lygodium microphyllum, assembly GCF_053477565.2. Classification (NCBI taxonomy): domain Eukaryota; kingdom Viridiplantae; phylum Streptophyta; class Polypodiopsida; order Schizaeales; family Lygodiaceae; genus Lygodium; species Lygodium microphyllum. Next base: position 47,280,862 of record NC_141150.1, read on the forward strand.
ACGCGAGTGAATATTGATGGAAACCTAGAGCTCACACCTGGTTTAGGAATCGACAAGGGAATGGTGCAAACGGAGTATGACAGGGTGTACAGTTGATGGTGCATCAGTGCATCCAACCCGTCTGGCATAGGTGCAAGGAGGAAGGCTAGGGAGCCTTGTAGTGCACTGCCCAAAACAGAGTGGCGTGTCCTGTGGCGATGGTAGAGACCCATTCCGTGGGTGCATAGGGAAACAGAAACATACTTGACTCCAATGGTGGTAATGTCCCTCAATCTCACCTCTCAGAATTGATTGAGAAGAAACACCAGTCACACTCAACCCACCCTCCATCTCACACTCTATTGATAAATATAGGAGGGCAACCCGTTTTTGAAACCCATTGATGTAATCCTCACTGTCTCTTATGTAGAGGCTATAAGCCTTGTGCGCATTTGATGGTGCAACTGTGCATCCGCCCTTGTGCCGGCATACAGTGCAAGAAGGAAGGCCAAGAAGCCTTATGGTGCAGTGCACATGAATAGATCGTGCATTGTGCATTGAGAGGCCCATCCCGTGTGTGCAACACTCAAGCCACACATCTCATCTCTCTCTTAATTTGAAGGGAAAGACTAGTCACTCAGTCCACTCTCTGTCTCACACTCACTGATAGATATAGAGGGCAGCCCATACGCACGTTCCCATCTTGTTAGGATGAAAGCTCACATCACTCAAGGGTTTGGAGATGAAGATCATGTTGACTGTTGTTGTCATTAGGATATTGAAGAAAATGCGTATCTAGGGAGGCAACCAACAAGTCCGGTACTCCAATGATTTGTAAGAAAGGTCGCCTGTTAAGAAAGGCTGATAGACTGATATTGCAGAGGCAAGGTACCAAGGGAGGTGGCTTCAAATTACTTGCTGGAAAGGTGCTGCTGGTGAGTTAGCTATCCTGAACTGTAGGGTATTACCACCTTTTCCATAGTCAGATTCCCGCCCAAGGGTGTTTCCATCTTTTCTTGGAACGAAGCCTGTTATGACAAGGAATTTCTTCATTTTCTCCCATGATAGTTTTTTTGTTGTTGTGTTATTATTATTATTTTCCTTTTTTTTTGTTCACTAATAAAGAGAATGGTAGAAATACCATGTGTCAGGACCAACCTCGCCACCGTTGTTGGATCAGACGAGAAGAGAACAAGGTAGGGTTGAGAGGTATCTGTGAAGGGCTAGCAGAACAAGACGGTCTCATGAGGAAGATTATAAGGGCTATCAAAAGCACGAAGAGAATGATAGTGCGACGCCCAAAAGGAAAAGGGTGAATCGACTGTGATTGTCAAGATCCCCAGGGAGGAAAGCACTTCAAGTGATAGCAATTTATCAGAAAAGGGTCCTCAGAAGCATCCACAGCTTGCACTTGGACATAGCCATTAGGATTGACAGTAAGTACCTTGTAAGGGCCCATCCACCATTGTTGAAGCTTGTCAGGAAACTTGCCAAATCTCGAATCATAGGCTAGGACAAGACCACCTTCTTGGAACTCCTCGTGCTTGATAAAACTGTCATGATAGGCCTTGCGTCATGCTCGAGTGGTTTCCATACATTCTAGGGCCATCCGTCAAATCTCATCCAAACATTCCAAGTGTAAGAGGTGGCATTGTAGTGACTCATCATCTCCCAAGCGTTCTTTAATTGCCACTTGCAAAGAGGGCAATTCCAACTCAAGAGGAAAGACGGCTTTTGTACCATACACTAATTGGAAAGGGGTCTGTTCTGTAGCTACCTTATGGGAGGTTCTATATGCCCAGAGGGCCTCTGTAAGTCGATTGTCCCAGTTGTGAAGATGTGCGGCAATCGTTCTTGTCAGGATTGAGCAAAGAATGTGATTGGTGACTTCAACTTGGTCGTTGGCTCTAGGGTAGTAAGGAGTGGACTTACAATGGCAGATCTCATACAGCTTTGTCAGCTCCTCCATGATTTTGTTAAGGAAATGAGTATCTTTGTCACTTACTAGCTCGAGGGGACTACCAAAACGGGTGATAATATTTTCGTACATGAACAGAGCTACGATGTTACCATCGTCCCGCTTCAGAGCTTTAGCTTCACACCACTTTGTGACATAATCCGTACATACTAAGATGTATCTGTTCTGCTTCCATCTGCTGGGTAGATCAATGGGACCCACAAAATCAATCCCCCACTTCTCAAATGGCTTTAGGAGAAGAATAGGTTGCAGTGGCATGGCACTTGTTTTGGTGGGTTTTCTCATTCGCTGACAAGCATCACATCTCTTGTAGTAGTCATGTGTATCCTTATGGAGGGTTGGCCACTAGTATCCCACCAACATAGCCTTCCTGGCTGTCGCTTCTCTTGCGAAGTCTCCACCACATGGTTCATCATGGCATGCTTTCGATATTATGCTGATTTGATCTCCTGCAACACATCTTCGCAATACCTCATCTTTGCCTCTCTTGTACAGTGCACCACCTAGCAAAGTGTAGGGAGCTGATTCTAATAGAAGCTTCTTCTTCTCATAGCTTGAGATGCCATGAGAATACTGTTGAGTTGCTAGGAGGTTGGCTATGTCTACATACCAGGGTGTAGTTGTTTCAACTAGAAACAAGGAAGTATCAGGAAGTTCTAGATCATCCTGTTTCTCTTATGTAGTTTGAGGGATCCATGATAGATGATTGGCTAGGATATGAGAACACCTAGGCTTAGTGTTGACTGCTTCAAAATCGGACTCCTGGAATAGGAGCAACCATCTCATCAATCATCCTTTGACATCTGCTTTGATTATCAGGAAGGAGAGGGCTTCATGATCCACGTAGAACAACTTGAAATACATTGACAATAGATAGTGTCAAAATTTCTCCAGTGCAAACACCATTGCTAAGCACTCAAGCTCTGTCACTGTGTAATTTTGCTCGTGGCCGGTTACGTTCCGACTTGCATAATAGATTGGTTGATCTAATTTAGAGGGACCTCTTTGACATATGACAGCACCTAGCCCTTCAACTGATGCATCTGTGTGCACATGAAACTCCTTCGTCCAATCAAGAGACTGCAAGATAGGTGCTTGGATAAGGCACTGTTTTAGGGTATTAAATGCTTCTTCAGAGTCATTAGTCCAACGGAAATCTGCATCTTTCCTTAGGAGCTTGTGCAGAGGGGCTACCTTGGTTGCAAAATGTGCAATAAATCTTCTGTAGTAGTCTACATGGCCAAGAAATCCTCTCAATTGCTTGAGGTTTGTTGGTGTTGTTAAGGCAGCAATCTTCTCAATCTTCGTCAGGTTTGTTGTAATCCCTTGTGCAAAGACAATATGGCCTAGAAGAACTCCTGATGAGATGCCAAAGACGCATTTGTCGGGGTTGAGAGAAATCCCATACTCTCGGCATCTATCAAAGCACTGCTGTAGGTGTCCCCAATGCTCAGGGATTAAGCTATAGACACCGAAGTCATCAAGATACACCTCAATGAAATCATGCAAATGATTCTAGAAGGCAGCCATCATTACTCATTGGAAGGTGGTAGGAGCATTATAGATCCCAAATGGCATCACTCTATAGGCATAGGTTCCCTATTCTGTGGTGAAAGTTATTTTAGATTGGTCCTCTTCTACGATTTGGACTTGGTTATATTTGCTGAATCCATCCAAGAGGGAATATAGCTCATGGCCTGCCACTATGTCCAATAGTTGGTCTATAAAAGTGATAGGAAAATTATACTTCTTTGTCTTTGAGTTCAGCTTTCGAAAGTCCACACATATTCAAAGTTTCCCGTTCTTCTTGGGTACTACCACAATGGACGAAACCCATTCATTGTTAGCCATGGAATAAATGAACTCGACTTCAAGAAGTTTCAATAATTCAGCCTTTACCAGAGCAAAATAATTAGGATTCATATGCCTTTGTCTTTGCCTTACAGATTTGACATCAGGCTCTAGGTCAATATGATGTTGGCATACTATGGGTTTAATCCCCTTTAGGTCTTTGTACGACCAAGCAAACACGTCTAAGTTCTCCTTTAGTAGATCTCGCAGGACCACTAGTTCTTCTTCTGGAAGATTAAGACCGACATTTAGGTGATGTTTAGTACCATCAATATCCAAGAATGTAACTTGTCTTTCACCTTCCGTTTTATGGATAAATGTTCCATGGATTGCTTTTGGATAGAGGTCTGACTCTTTCAAGGGAGTAGTGTCATCGTCTAATGTTCTACTAGAATCAGTATCCTCCTTCTGAACAGATGACTCATTTGTCTGTTGAGATTGCTGAAAGGGTATCAGAGCTTTGTTTGCTTCTATATGAGTAGTGATTTCTTTTGGACTTAGGGATTCATCTTCAAAGGATGCGTCCAGGAATGTCACATAGCACATACCTTTTAGAAGCCATGGCTCTGATGGCTCTGGCTTCTGTTGACAAGGGGAATCATCATCATCTTTTCTCTAGAGTGAATGGTCAAGGCGACAAAAGCCACTGGTGAACTTAATTTTTATGCCTTTGATCCATTTCTTATGCAGATTGTGCATACTTTGTGGTTCATTGGTCAACCCAAATGGAACCATGGTCATTCCATCCAACACCCCGAGATCTTCGACCTCGGAGGTCTCTGTAGGGACATCAACAAGATCATCCTCTATCAGAGGACCTTCTTCAACTGCACTTTCATAACTTGCTTTGTTTTCTTCCTCATCATTTTCATCCTCTTCCTCTGGAGGCTCTGTCTCTGCTTCTGTAGAGGCTCTATAGGAGAAGAATAGATCATCCACCTTTGTGTCTGTTTTTGCTTCTACTTCTGCTTCTGGCTCTGTCTCTACTACTGACTCTACTTTTGCCATGTAACAGGGGGAACAATACATCCATGCTTCTATTTTACTATCAGAGATGATTTCAGAAGTCAATTCAAGTTGAGGTAGGAGGTATTCTCCCATAGACAAAGACTTGGCTTCCTTTGGTAGTTGGCTTACAGTGCCCACTATTAGGGATTGTGTCTCTATTTTCTTGGGAAAGATCTGTTTAACAACCTCTTCGTCTCCTGATGTACCATCTGCTACCTCGTTGGAGGAGTCGGTTATGACTTTGATGGATGTGAATCCATTACCTTTTTGCGATCCATACAATGTCAACACCACTTTATTGGGTTCTTTGCCTAGAGTTAGAGTTCCATTGAATCAGTCCGTCCTGGCTCTCGCTTAAAAAAGCCAAGGTCTTCCCAACAGCAGAGGGTATGAGGTCCCATAAGAATTTGGTTTGAACACTAAATATGTCAGCCAACCGTCTCTTTCTATAAGGGTTTTTTTAACGTATGGGAGGATGCCCAACGGTTTAATTATGCTTTGCTCTACCAATCTGATAAGCCACTGTATAGGTTGAATTCCTTGCAACCCTAAGTCCTTCATTGTCACATCCGTCGTTATATTTATACTGATGAGCCTCCATCAATCAATGCATTTGAAATAAAGCATCCTTCTATCCATACACTAATCTCTAGGGTTCCAGGATCTAGAAAGGCGTTAGCCACATCCACTTCCTTTGTAGGTTTTGTAGCTCTGTTGGACTTTATTGTTGTTGGGGGAGCAATCCTTAGTTCACATCTTCTTGTCAAGATGATTTTGAATTTTCTTCGGCAATTGGGAGATAGCATCAACAACTGCTGGAATGTTAGGTTTGGTTTAAAGGTATCTAGGTCTTTGACTAAGTCATAATCTTTGATAGGATCCAAAGGATTCTCCAGCTTGCTAGGGAATGGGGCTACACCCATTTTCATCTTTCCTTTTTCTTCTAGAAATGGCAACATTAGCACTTCCTCCGTTTCTGGAGGTGCTTTTGTATTGTCTATCTCCTGGACCTCTGTCCTGTTTCTAGGACTGTCTTTGTGACTCTCTGTGGCACTGCAGTGCTATGTAGTATTGTATTGTTCTGTCATGTACTAATGTGTCTCTTTGTTGGTAGGTTGAACTTCATAGTCTTGACAGAGGAGTTGTTCTCTTTTTGGACAACTGGTTCCTTATTCTTGGTGCGCGTGACAGCGGCAACTTCCAACTCTACCAAATTGGAGGCAAGCTATTGTGCCTTCTGCTGGCTATCAGTGGCATTGGCCTTAACAGAGGCTGGACTTGGACAGTCCTTTGCAGTGTGGCCTTCTCCTTTGTATCGACTGCATAAGGTCTTGTAATCCATATATCTTTTGGGATTTGGACAATTTGGTGAGATATGACCCTTTTCTTCACATTGACAATATTCCACCTCGGATCTCTGACCACTGCCAGATTGTCGTCCTCTGTAAATTTGAGAGGAAAACCTCATTGGAGCAAAATTAGGACCAAACTCCCTAGGCTTTGGTCCAATGTCTTGTGTTGTCATTTTGGATTCTAGCAAGTTGAATCTTGCATTTTCATCTTTCTGTCTTCGTTCGTGCATCTCTTTCAGAGAGCAAATATCCTCTATATGGTTCTTCCGCAAACAATAGGAACAAAAGGCTCTAGGAATGGTTGGGTTTCGGGTACATTCAATGGCTAAATGTCCCGCTTGATGACACTTTCTGCACCATGTATTAGAATATATCACATCTCTCTTAGCTCCTGCAGGGGTGGATATATTGGCGGTATTCACCTTCAGCATATGTAGCTGCTATGTAATCACATCCATAAGCTCTTTCTTGATACTTGCAACTGAGTTGGATAAGTAGTTCTTCAGATTTTCACCTCTTGAAGTACTTGTAGTAGGGTTTTGGAAAGCTTCTGTAATTACTGCATACATTGGTTGGGTTGATCCAGAGGGTTCTCTATTCTGGTTTTGATTCACAGCTCCTATTGAGACTTGGGGTTGTTCATTCCAGTTAGTAGGGTTCCATTGTTGTTGAGTTGCCATTGGAGGAACTGTTTGAGGCCACTATTGTTGTGGTTGAACCATCATTTGAGACACTGTCATATGTGGCTACCATAGTGGATTAGGTGCACTATACTGTAGCACTGTTTGCATCTGGGGATAGGGGTAGGGAACTGCCCCTGGGATTGCATTTGGTGGGTATACCATTCTTGGTATGGGAGGAGGTAAGACTCCTCTTCCTGGAGTCATTGACAACCTTGCTTCAACTTCATCATACAATCTTGTACCTTCCACTATAGCTTGTAGATTGACCGGTCTTCTCAATTCCATGAACTTGCAAACTTCTGGTTGTATGCCTCTGAGAAACACTCCTTTATGGATACCTTCGTCCAAATGATGGTTAGTCCATCTCTTCATGATGGATTCCATTCGCGAGACATAAGCTTCTACTCTTTCTCCAGAGGACTGACTTAGGTTCATGAACTCCTCTCACATCTGCTCTTCAAAACCTTCACGCCTAAATTTAGTAAGGAAGGCCAACTTCAAGTTGTTCCATGTGCCAAAATTTCCTGCTGCTTGTCTCTCATACCACTGAAATGACGTGCCTTTGAAAGTGGCGAGGAAGATTGCTAATCAATGCTCAGGGGTTCTGGCATTGTTAGCCACACATGCTACCATAAACTCTGTTACGTGAAGATCAGGGTCTTCAGTGTACTCTCCCTTAAAAATTGGCAATGGGACTACATTTTCTGGCCTGTCATTAATATTTTCAAGACAAATTTGACTAGGAAGGGGACCTTGAGTCACCATGGGGACTTCTGTAAAGAGTGCTTTTAGGGCGTCAAAGGAGGCTTCTACTGCAAGTTCGTTCTCAACATTAATTCTTGCATTCTCTCTTCTCATATACCTCTGGACTCGTTCTAATGCTTGCCTCTTGATTGCGTCATTCATCAGTGGCTTGGCTCCAACCAGTTGTTTAATACCCAACAGAATAGAATCAGATAGGGGCTTTAGTCTCTGGGGGATTCTCTGGCCAACATCTCTTCTACTTCTTTCTTTTCAACATCTCTGAATTTGGCTTTCAAACCACTACAAAGGGGGAGATATTCAATTCTAAAAGTATCAAAACTCATTCTTCTTAGGATCGTTGTTGTGCCATCATCATCATAATGCCATATTCTGATGGTTTCAATAGTGTATGTTGTGAAAAACACTCTGTCTACCAACTTCCAGTAGGTTGCTAATTGGATAAGATTGTCAGTGCACCAAGCATCCCACGTATCTTGCTATTGAGCATCCACGAACAAATTCCAACTCTTTTCATTCTTGTTTTTGTGAACCTCCATAGGCCATGACTCCTAAAGCTTCTTCACGATCTCCCACTTGATGATGTCTAGAAACTTCTCAATGAATACCAAATCTTCCATGGATAGTCATTCTCTCTGCTTCTACTCTTCAGTTTGTTTCCAAACAATTTGCCACCAAGATGTAAGTTTCTGTTGCTTCAACAGGAAGAGGAAATAGTCCACCACATAGAGCTTGCATCATGATGGTAATATGTTTCCGCCATTCTGGGATGAACTTCTTGTGGAAAGTGGCTTTGATAATGAGAATCTCCAACTCTTCAATGGAGGAAGGAACTTTGCAAACATCCATTGAATTCTTTTCTTCTTAGCAATGCCATTTCTTTCATTTCCAACCTCTTCTGATGCTTGTTGATGGCAAGCTTCCCCGATTGCACACCAAAAACATGGAGCCCCAAGAGGAACACCACGGAAAAGGGGATTCTACTGCAAGAAAATCTATCTTGTAACATCGACAAGCTTTTATTTTATTCTTTTGATAACCACAACAAAGAAAACGGCAATTCTTCACGCAGCATCATAGTAGATATCTCCCACAGATTTAATAGAATCAACCATAATCTTCAACATCTTCATAGAATCCATCAATAGAACAAGGAACACAAAAGAATACACCATTTTTGAATGGAAATCAATCACATAGTATTCATCTTTAATGTCTTCATAGTTTTCTCTCTCAATCTCTCATATACAGATATATTGTTTTGATAAAATTGGCTATCTCTGGCTCTCTCTCTCTCTCTCTCTATCAATAGTACATCATCTTCTTACTACAATACTCAATAATGACACTTAATAATCCCTCTTAGGTCGTGGATGCACCTCCCAAGAGGTATGGGAGGTATGAAAGGGCACCAAAGCCACTACAATGTCTCTTCATAGCTCACTACTGTTACTATCACTTCAGTCTTTAGTAGCTGCTTCTTCCATTTGTTTTAGCTCTTTTGAACTGAGATTCATCCTTTCTAAAAGTTAGAAAAATTTTCCAAAGTCACACATACATTCTACAGAACACTTATGGAAGATCTACAGAATAGAACAGAATAGGAACAAAGCGGAGACAAAACAAAAACAGAGCAGAGATAGAGGCTCTACAGAAGGTTTACAGAGGGTTACAAAAGGTCATCAGAGAACATCATATCCTCATAACTCATACCAAAAGGTTTCCAAACTATAAAAAACTATTCAATAATCCTTAAAAGACGACAACCTTCATCAATAATCAATCCATGCTTCATACATAAGAAAATAAAAAAAAAACAAAAGCTATACAGAAGGTATCAAAACCAATCAAAACCTCAACAGAACCTATCAAAACATCATAGAGCCTCATATTTCTACTGAGAAACATCATGAGTTTCCAAAACATAAACATAATCAATATCATCCAAAACACTCTCAAACACTTCCATTAACAACCATATATCACTCTAAATCCATAAAAAATAAACCATTCAGACCTCAAAATAACAAAAATTAGTCAAAAATTTAGTCTTTTTCTACTCTCAACACATATATTTTGTACAAACGAGATAAAATTTAACTATGGAGTAGCAAAAAAAAAGACAATATACATGTAACTTTGTTTACAAAAAGAAACCGTAAGATGTTGAAGAAGTTGAGTGTTCAAAAGATCATTGTTCTTGACTGTAAGAGACTCCTAGAGTACCAAAACAAAAGAAATTACATGTTAGAGAATGCACATAACTTACACAGGTTTTGTCCAAACAAGATAAAACTTTACCATAGAACATCCATGGAAGAGAACAATATACATGTAAAGTTTTGTGAAGAAAATCTTAGGGCTTTGGTAGAACAAGCTTTGCTCTCATAAAACACGTGAAATTCACTCTCTGTTTATGTAGAGGAAATGAAATTTCACAGGGTTATAGATAGGGTAAGCAACAATGAGGCTGTAAAATTTCGTCAGGAAAGAAAAAGAGGGGAAAGAGATATGATAAATTTGAGTTCCACCTAAGAAAGAGGGGGAAATTGAAAAGGGGAGAAATGAAAAGAGAAACATAAAAAAATAAGAAAATGAAAATTTGAGTCACAAACTTCCAGGAAGTGTCAGGATTGTATTCCCCACATTTTCCCTTATTTTATTGCTGAGGAAAGATTTGAGCCAAGATATGGCTAGAAGATTCATGTTACATGAATCTGGAATCCTAGCTCTCTCATTGGTTAGGCCTATATTTGTTTATTCACTCCTTAAGGGGCAAAAAAGAGAGTCCATATTTCTTCTAATGATTCTTTGATGCTGTCCAAAACTGTCATGTTTAGGGTTTCATGGGAGAGAGAAGAGTCCAAGAATAGAAGATATATTGCCCAAGATTGAAGAGGCCACTTGCCAATGAGGTTTGAAGCCTTAAGCATGGAACTCATTTTTTTTAGTAGAACAATCGAGTATGGACTGTAGTCGCAATTCACGCTGATTTCTTCTTTGAGTAATGAAGCAAACAAAGAGGCATAATTTGCCAAACCACTACTCTATACAAAGCTTACAATCCATAGAATCAAACTATGGTATCCATTGTGGTTGGAAGAGTCATGGTTGGAAGATTTTAGTAAGAGATTGGCTATGGAGTATGAAGTGAGCTTGAGACAGGAGAGAGAAAGATTAAGTCTAGAAAGCAAACCCTTTCTTCTCGAAAGTAACCCCCACTAAACTCAACCTCAACCCAAGTTACTTGCATTTTGTCTATCTCTCTTCATTTTTGGGCCAAAATTGAGCCACGACCTGCTAAAATTGACTGGAGCCTACCATTATCCACTAGTTCATGCCAAGAATCTCCATCTTAGTCACGGTTTGTGATAGATCTCCATGTCAGACCACGGTTATGGAAAAACTAACTACTGTGACTATTTTTTAACTGCAGTTTTCACTTTCCAGTCTGTGAAACTGGATCAAGTATAAGAAAATGACTCTTGATAAGGATCTAAACTAATGCTCTGATACCAATGTAAAGAAGGACTAATTTAACAATGGAAATGAACAGGAAGTCAAAATATTCTAAGCTACACATAACAAGAAATATATCAAACTGAGTTACAAACATGGCCATGCCATGGAAGATCTTGTATTACCATAGAACAACATAGCCATGAGCTATAAACCAAGTACAAGAAGATGAAAGACAAGAAGGGAAAAATTGTAATAGTGCCAAAGAATGATGCTACATTAGCACTTATTGCCTTTTTATAATAATCCCTAAAGTCCTCTTTTCTCTTGGCTCAAGTATTTACAAGGCTTATACTTGGAATATGCTTCAACTCTCATGTTGATAATTTGCTTCATTATAAACTGTCAAGGTGTTTAAATTACCTTTGTCTAGACTAAAACCAATTGAAGTCAGTGAGGCTTTTAATTTAGCCACTTGATCCTTTTCTGATCTGTTCTCCTCCTTGAGCTTCTCTATTTTCTCCTTCATTGTTTTTAACTTTGTATCTATCTCAACAAATTTGCTTACTTATTGTCTATGCTTTGACTCCCAAGAACAATGATTGTGATAAAGCAATCGCCTCATATTGTGAACCTCACTTATATTTTGAGACTACAAATGATAACAATACTCTAATAAGCCATCATTTCCATCTCCAATAAATTGTATTGTATCATGAAGAGTCCAAGTTTTGGGTGATTGACTTGTTAAGAGATATGTTGGATATAATCATTCATAGACTCACAAATCAATGTACTTCTTATCTTCATCTCTCAAACTTTTGACTTGTTAATGGATATGTTGAATATAACCCTTCATTTACTCACAAATCAATGTACTTGTTATCTGCATCACTCAAAATTTTGACTTCAACTTGATTGGAAAGAATCTTATGGTTCTTTTCTCTCCATGGGGAATATTTTTCTGTCACAATAATATAAATATAACTCTTATTTTTCATTGGAGCTTCATCCATATGTTTTGAGAGAAAAAAAGAGTTGGATAATTCTTAAAACAACATAGAAAGTTTTTGTTATTTTTCATTGGAGATTTATCCATATGTTTTAAGAGAAAAAAAGAGTTACAATTATAAGTGACTTTTTAACTAATGCACGTGTAAACATGAAAATGAATTACTTCAGCATTCCAATTACCTTGACAAATTCCTTACTTCTTCTAGTCCGATAGGTATGCCCAGCTTTTTTCAATATAGTATATGAATACATAAAAAAAGCATAAGAGCAATACTAAGAAAGGAGACAAAGGCCTATGATAGTTAAAAGACATATTTATTCCTAACAATAGCATTGTGAGAGCTCATGCTTGATCACCAAGACCCATGGACCACTTATTGGTTCAAGCATTTCAAGCTAAGTGCAATGGCTACCTCTCACATAGCCATGCACACTCTCACACCTATGAGTGTAGTGAGCTTACCTCCATGCTCGATTGAGTTCCTTCTACCTCAAGCACTCTAGTAGCTCCACGATCCGAGGGGTAAGCTCAAACAAGCTCAATCCTTAAGCCCATGCTCCGTTGCCACATGCGAGATAAGAGAAGAAGAAGAAGAGAATATGGAGAGCTTCTCCACCATGGTCCCTCACCTTCATACACTCACTGCCTCACACTCCCTCTCTCAAGCACAAGCTCAAGCAAGCAAGAAAAAGAAGAAAAAGAGAAGATGAGAGCTAGTTTTGGCCACACACAAGAATGAGCTTCTCCATTCACTTTTTGGCTTTTATACATGCCCTAATCTCTTTTGCGCATCCACCCCTTTTTTACATGACTGATCATTTTAGCCTCACTTTGATATTTCAATACATAGTGTATGTATTTTCTTTTGTTCTTGGGTTTTTCTTTTCACTTGTTGTTTAAGTATGTCTTGTTCATGGAGAATAGATTGCAGCTAGTTGTGCAGCTCCATTAGTTTCCTCTCGTTCTCCTCATCCTGGTGGTTCATTGTCTCTTGCAACTCCTTTGTAGCCTATTTTTTTGCCTCTTTAGCTCTTTTATTTCTAGCTCTAGGCATTTATTTTCGAGGGAGTTGAAGACGTACATCTTTTCCAAGGAGATGCGGGTCTCTCTCTTTTCATCATACAACTCCTTGAGGCCCTTTTCTCCCTCTCTTGCCTTCAAGGCCTCTTTTAATGAGATCATTTCTTGATTAATGGTAGTTATTACTCTTGTTTGCTTCATTTTGTAGTCTATGAACACAACCTTTTCTTTTTCAAGCTTTGCAAGTATAGCCTTTTTGTCGTCGCTTGCTTAGTGAACTTGGCTTTGAAATTTCTTCACCAGCTCGCCTTAATCTTCATTATGGTGCGTGGATGAAGGTACCAAAGTAATTGACACTTCTAAGCAGGGTACCTTTGGCCCTTGTTGTGACTTTGTGTGTCGGCTGCTACTGCTAGTGTCTTGGTTCCTACAAGAGGGGCTCCTTTGCTGGGTATAGGCACAATTTCATGCACATTGCTAACTAGGTATTGTACCCAGGCCATGAGATTACTTTCATTGATTGTCGACACCTTTTGCAGTGTACCTTGTGTTGGGGTGATTGTTGGTGTGGTCAAGATTGGTGGGATTGGGTGTAATGGGGCTTTACCCTTGCCTTCCACCACACCGATCTTGATCCAGATTCCTCCACTGCTCTACTTGTGCTTGGAACAATCTCCCTTTGACATATGATTTTTGATACCGAGAAGTGCTTAAAAATAACCAAAAATTACAAATATTAGGGGAAAAATAGACTTCGTCGAAGGCGGCTGTGGCAATCAGGACGATTTTAAGCGGCAAGTCCCTAAAGTGTTAGTGCTAATTTTCATGGAAAATCAAATGATGGCGGATGGCCAAGCTAGAGATTTCCTAGATGCAAAACGACGGCAGTAGATGCAAAACGACGGCAGGAATTCAACGCAAGTCTTAGATCTCAATTCCGAGGTCGTTTGATCCCCCATTTAATCCCCGCAAGGTTCGAGGTTGTGAAGCAACTATTGGATCTGGAAGTCGTGAAGAGCATGATGAAGCCCAACTTTGTAGATTTCGATGCTATGGAGCTAGCCATCCAATCGGATCGCGAGTCGGAGTCTGTTTGCACCCCCAAACAGGTTGAAAACCCTTCCATAGTAGTGTGAAAGTGGTTTTTTAAAAAAAGTGGACATTTTATAAATGAAATGAAATGAAGCTCCAAATGAAAAAAACATGCAAAAACATGTCATGATGCAGGGAGGGGCGCTTTTTGATTGACGCCTCATTTTTTGGAGATATATGTGCCTCTTGGATACTCAATCATGTAGAGAGAGAAGGGAAGATCCCTGATCCATGAAGAGAGGGCAAGATTTTGATGGTAACCACGTGCAATATGATGAAGGGAATGAAATTTTGATTTTTAGTTTTTCTCTCTCCTCCCTCTCTCTCCTACAGAGAGGCAATTCATGTGTAAGAAATCAAGAAGAAGAGGGGCTGAAGGATGCTTGTCCGGTTGATTGCTTTAAGATGAAGAGGAGGCTGAGGAAAGAGGTTCAGCACTAAAGAATGGTTACTGGTCGGTCTGTAGGGTGGCCAGAATAATTATTAAAAAACCCACATCACGCAAGACACACGGTATGCTCCAATTTTATGAAGAAATTTGGTTTTTTTTGTTGTTTCATGGTCCAAATGTTGTTCGTATGTGATGAAATTTTGTTTGAACCTTGTTTGCATCATGTTTGAGGGTTGTAACTACAAAAATACAGAATCGGTAATGATTTGTATTAATTATTTAAAACCCGTAAAATGTCATTTTTAATGAAAATTAGTAGTTTTTTTAAATTTTGAGTTGGGAAAAAAGAATGGAAATGGGATAAGATCAGAGAAAATATTAAGTTTCTTTCAAAATAATAAGCCAATATAAATAAATCAAAAAATACCATTTTCCATGAATAATAAATAGGAAAAAATAGCGAAACATAAAGGAAATTGGTGTTTTCGAGCTCAAAAAATATGGAAAAAAAGATTTATGTGTGTGAATGTTTGGTGAGGTTAAAGCATGAGGTTAAGCCTCATTTTGGCCTTGTCCTTTGTATTATAGTACATGTTTATTGCTTTTTACATACAGAAATCATACAAGACAACCATTTACACCTATGTACCGTAGCAACACCTAAACGGTGAGGGGGGAATGAAGTTTGTGCGACGATCTAATTGCTAAAAAGATAAAAATTCTGATTTCCCTCTTTGTACATAGCATTTAGGGATCATTCTATAATCAAATATAGGCAACTAGTAGCACGGAAGTTCTGGTGCTAGTCCCTAAAGCAACGCAGGCTAGTTAAGATTCATGAAAGGGCTGTTTTTCGTACCTCACATCGCTTTTTTTAAATTATAAAATGGTTCTGTACAATTTTCATACACCTTCCATCAAGCATGCCACGTGGTATCTCCTGGAATGCATTGCAATTGATTGATAAAGTTTGACCAATGCTGAGAGGACAGGAAACCTAAGCTGTAGGTTAGACGGGTGCTTCCGTTGGGGAAATTTTTGTGAGGCAAATCAAAATCTCCTGGAACACTCAATTATGAAAGAGTGGAGTTTGTGCGAATGTTATATGTGTTAGCGATGCATCTTGGGGCTAATCCCTAAGGTGTAGGAGAGTTGTAGTGGAGCTGCGGCAATTAGCTAAGAGGTGGTTCCCTATGTGTGTTATGAGGCATTAGTGCAAAGTGAGTTTTAGATGCTCCTGGCATGCGAGGCCATGTGGTGGGGTTGTTGTCGTATGTATGAGGTGTGGTTAGTACCATAGCTAGTGCTGGCCTATTTTAGGTCCCATCAGTGGTGCGTTTGCCAGGAGCTACCTATAAGTGGCAGTCTCCAAATCTAGGTTGTAAAGGGACCTAAGTTTATAATTTCCATTAGGAGTATGCTAAGCTAGCCATAAAATGGGATTTGTTCAAGGATGGAAAACCTTGGCTTTCCCTATACAAAACGTATTGATGGACTTAGTTAGTTATGTAGAGCATGAGTCTTGGTTAGTGCCATAGCCAGTGCTGGCCTATTTTAGGTCCCATCAGTGGTGCGTTTTCCGGGAGCTACCTATAAGTGGCAATCTTCGAATCTAGGTTGTAAAGGGACCTAAGTTTATAATTTCCATTAGGAGTATACTAAGCTAACGATAAAATGGGGTTTGTTCAAGGATGGAAAACCTTGGCTTTCCCTATATAAAACGTACTGATGGACTTAGTTAATTATGTAGAGCATGAGTCCTCTACAGAAGATAATTTAGGTGATGAGAAGAGTAACCAATCAGTAGTTACCCCATCCTCTAATGCGATGGCATGGGCTGAGTTTTGCCTTGGTGTGGTCTCTACCCAAGAGAAATCATGTATAACCATCCATCAACCTAGAGGACATGGAATAAGTATGTTGGAAGCTATGGCGGTTATGGCATCAACAAGTGATTATGCTAAAACCGTAGTGCCATGGGAAAAATTCGACACACAGTGGAGTGCAGTTATGGCTGAAACATCCCATGTGGTGGGGCATCATGCCAAAATTTTAAGTATCACAAGGATGTTAGAAGCCCTAGATGTAAAGGGAAAACCTTTACTTAAAAGACACAGCCCCCAGGTCTTAAATGCTAAGGATAAGTTTGCTTTTGATGAGGAGCAGAAGCTCCTAGACAAAGGCATCATGGAATTGCCTAGGAAGGGGCAAGATATGGAAGATCCTCTAAGAAAGGATCGGAATGACATGCTAAGAGCTATAGGTCTCCCTAGACCACTTTATGAGTTGGCAGAAAGGGACATTAAGGATAATATTAACCTCCCTACACTAGTAAAGGTGGAAATGGAAGAGGTTGGAGATCCTAAGACACTAGGGTTAGGCCATGATTACGAGGATTTTAATGGCCTAGTACTGATCCTGAAGGAAAGGACTAAATGCCCTCCTCCTTATAGGGATCTCCTAGTGTTTCATGGGTTGGTTAATGAGGATCCGATGGTGCATTTATGAGAATATGGCCTAACTTGCCTTGTAAGTGGGTTCAACGATATTCATCGGATGCTCGTATTCTCAAGTACCCTAAAGGGAAAGGCTAGAAAATGGTACTGGAGCCTCCCAAGGGGGTCTATTAAATCCTTTGAGGAGTTGAGTGATCGATTTTTAGATGAATATGAGAAGAATGTGCCTATGACCCAAGTTTTAGGGCAGCTAATGCAGATTAGGAAAGAGTCCTATCCTTATGTTAAATAATTTGCTAGAGCCTTTGATAATATTCTGAGGCTTTGTCCAAGGAGAGCTACTGCATTGCCAGGTGATGTGCTATGTGAGCTCTTTTTGAGTGGCTTAGAGATTAACATGCAAATCCAAGTGGAAATGCGGAATCCTAAGTCGTCAAGGGAAGCAAAGATGCATGCCATTGATTATGAGGGACATATTCAGAGATGTTGGGAAAACTTTTGGAGTTTTCTCAGCTCAGTACAAGTATATCCTAGCTTCCAACCATTTCTACAAGGAGACAACTCACTTGTTGATACCAAGGCAGCCTATGAGAGGAACCTTGGTAGCCAAAATCTCCAAGCAGAAAATGGAAATAGTAGGGATAATATACCCCGTGGGGATAAAAAGATTCCAAGCCCAGTAAGTCCCATCAAGGCTTGCAACACTTCCATGAGAGGTAGTTGTGATGGTGGAATTGATAGAACCATTAGGTCTACAAGCTTAGATGAGCGTTCTATGAGTGGTTCTAGTTGTACTCCTAGTAAGGCTCTTGAGAGATCTTTCCAATTTATAGATGAATCATGCTTTTGAGTAGATGCTATTCCTTTTAGTAAAAACATGGTTCCTATGGATAAGCAGTTGTTGCAGAGTGGACAAAAGCAAGTAAATACATCTCGTGTAGAGACGATGCGGCATGCCAAAGGTCCACTTGTACTAAATAGAAGCCATAAGGCTGTGAGGCCATCTGGTAATGGAGATAAATCCACTGTGAGTCCATTGGACCAATGTGGGAAGATGAGGTAGTCTAAGAATATGAAAAGGATATGAGATGGGTTTGGAGGCCCAAAATCCCTAAAAATATTGTTGGTGTCAGATGAAGGGCCAGGAATTGCATGTGGACATGCTTTGATGGATTCCCAAGAGGATGCGACTAAAGGCCATAATGTGGCATCTGACAATAGGGATCGCCGCTCTAAGATGCATCTATGTGATGGGTCTAGGCTTGAAGCTTTGTCTAGTTTGGATCGTATCATTGACATATGGAATGGTCCAATTAGAGAAGAGTTGAATGATCATAAATCCATGATTCTCCCTATAGGAGGAGTTACTGGAAAGTTTGGACAAGCGATCCGTTTGAATGACGACCAAGGGGATGAGATATATCAACCTGATGATGTCATTCATTCAGCTCATAGTACCCAAGAAGAGATGGTTATTATTATTAAGATATCAGTAGAAAGGCTTGGGCTAGTGGACCTACAAAGAGTGTAGATCAAGCTTTGAGGAGCATGAGGCTAGTCCTCCTATTTTATGCTATCCTGATTAGTTTGATAGGATGTGCTATATATGACAAGGAGATCATATATTACATGGATAAAAATAAACTATCCATTTTAGGCCAAGAGAGCCAGCTAGTTTGCAGTGAAATGTGCTATTTCTTTAAGCTAAGAGGGCCAGTTGTCTGTTTGGTACAAGTGTAGTTAATGGTTTTTTATTTTAGTCCTGTGCTAGACAAGTTCAAAGAAGCACTTGGAAAAAGCCTTTGTCACGTGGAAGCTTCTTGTGGCCCTATCCAGGTGATATATTTCCTTTACCAGTGCTTATTCTTTCATGTTTTATATATCTGTTTACTTGAAGGGGGTTTTCTTTCTTGTTGGGGACCGGCAATCAAGGTATGAAGTCCCAAGTTTAGGTTAGGTATGTTTGGGGGAGGTTTGAGTAGTTGTTGGCTTCTGTAAAGGCATTGTCAAGCATTGAAAGACCTATTTTAGATGGGAGTTCTAGTGACCCTGTTCTGTTGACCTGCTAGGTGAACCTTCTAGGAGTTCTTGCTTAGTTGTGAGGCAGTTAGAGGAGCCTGTCGAAAAAATGATGATGCTAAAAAGAAGAAAAACCCTAAATATTTGAAAGACAATATATGAATATATGGAGGTGTGTAAAAAGGGATTTGACCCCTATAAAAATAGAAAAGGAAAGAAAGAAAAATCCTTGAGCTATCGTTCATCGCCTTGCGAAGGCCTGGTAGGTTCCTAGGGATGAGCCAAGATCCGGGGCCAATACCTTGCCCTTCCTAGGGGTGGCATCTAGCTGAAAAAATAAAGAATATAAGAAGGTTGGAGCGAAAATAAAAGTGAGTATTGGAAAAAGTTTAAGTGTCGCCTCGCGAGGGCTTGGTAGGTTCTTGGGTACAGAGACAGGACCTGAGGCCGATGCCCTATTCTCCTTGGGTCACTCCGCTTAGCTCCCTCCTTTTTATACACCCAAATATCGAAAAATAAAAGCCTAAAATGGAAAAACTGTGCTTTAAAAAAATAATAATACGTTTTTATCATGCTATAGGAGTCCTCGCCTAGAAGAAACTCCTGGTTGAGTTGTCCTTAGTTAGGTAGTTAGTTCAGACCACCACTTAGGGCGACCTCTTTGATAGTTCTTTTTAGTTTGGTCGTGTTGGAGCAATTGGTTAGTGACTGGCTTCGGGCCTTCTATCAGATTATGCTAGATTTACTCCTCGTGGATTTCATGCCTTGGTTTTGTCAGGGGGTAGGGTATGAGCTGTGATGTGTTTTGTTGTGTATCTATTTTGTATAAGCTTGATGCTCCTTTTTGTTGTTTTTGTGTAGATCTATTCGTAGGATTTGATGGGTTGAGTCGCTCTATCCTGTGGTTGCCAATGACAGATGATTTTTGATGCTGAGAAGTGCTTAAAAATAGCCAAAAATTACGAATATTAGGGAAAAAATAGACTTCTCGAAGGTGGCGGTGGCAATTAGTACAATTTTAAGCGGTAAGTCCCTAAAGCACTAGTGCTAATTTTCATGGAAAATCAAATGATGGCGGATGGTCGAGCTGGAGTTTTCCTAGATGCAAAACAACATAAGGAATTCAACGTAAGTCTCAGATCTCAATTCCAAGGTCGTTTGATCCCCCATTTAATCCCTGCAAGGTTCGGGGTTATGAAGCGGCTACTGGATCTGAAAGTCAAAAAGAGAGTGACGAAGGCCAGCTTTGTAGATTTCGATGCCACGGAGCCAACTGTCCAACCGGATCGTGAATCAGAGTCCGTTTGAACCCCCAAACATGCTGAAAACCCTTCCATAGTAGTGTGAAAGTGGTTTTTTTTAAAAAGTGGACATTTTATAAATGAAATGAAATAAAACTCTAAATGAAAAAAATATGCAAAAATATGTCATGATGCAGGGAGGGGCATTTTTTATTGATGTCCCATTTTTTGGGGATATATGTGCCTCTTGGATACTCAATCATGTAGAGAGAGAAGGGAAGATCCCTGATCCATGCAAAGGACAATATTTTGATGGTAACCACGTGCAATATAATGAAGGGAATGAAATTTTGATTTTTAGTTTTTCTCTCTCCTCCCTCTCTCTCTCTCCTACATAGAGGCAATTCATGTGCAAGAAATCAAGAAGAAGAGGGACTGAAGGATGCTTGTCCAGCTATGATCGGATTGCTTCAAGATGAAGAGAAGGCTCATTAAAGAGGTTCAACACTGAAGAATGGTTGCTGGTCGGTCTGTGGAGTGCCTAGAATAATTATTAAAAAACCCGCAACACACAAGACATGCGGTATGCTCCAATTTTATGAATAAATTTGCTTGTTTTTGTTGTTTCATGGTCCAAATGTTGTTCATATGCGATGCATTTTTTAATAAACCTTGTTTGCATCATGTTTGAGGGCTGTAACTATAGAAATACAGAACATGTAATGATTTAGAGCCGTTATTAATTCTTTAAAACCTGCAAAATATCATTTTTAATGGAAATTAGTGATTTTTTTCGATTTTGAGTTGAAAAAAAGGAATGAAAATGGGAAAAGATTAGAGAAAATTGTTAAGTTTCAATCAAAATAATAAGCCAATATAAATAAATCAAGAATACCATTTTAAATGAATAATCAATATAGAAAAATAACAAAAAATAAAGGAAATTGGAATTTTTGCACCTAAAAAAATATGGAAAAATAAGATTTATATGCGTGAATGTTTGCCGAGGTTAAATCATGAGGTTAAGCCTCAGTTTGGCCTCATACTTTGTGTTATAGTACATGTTTATTGCTTTTTACATATAAAAATGATACAAAACAACCATTTACACATATGCATCGTAGCAACACCTAAACGGTGAGGGGGGAATGAAGTTTATGCGACGAATGTTCCATAATTAAATATAGGCAACTAGTAGCACGAAAGTTCCGGTGCTAGTCCCTAAAGTAGTGCAACACGTAACGACTAGTTAAGATTCATGAAAGGGCTGTTTTCCACACCTCACATCGCTTTTTTTAATCATAAAATGGTTGTGCACAATTTTCATACACCTTGCATCAAGCATGCCATGTGGTATCTCCTGGAATGCATTGCAATTGATTGATAAACTTTGACCAACGCTGAGAGGACAGGAAACCTAAGCTGTAGGTTAGACGGGTGCTTCCGTTGGGGAAAGTTTTGTGAGGCAAATCAAAATCTCCTGGAACGCTGAATTATGAAAGAGTGGAGTTTGTGCGAATGTTATATGTGTTATCGATGCATCTTGGGGCTAATCCGCGAGGTGTAGGAGAGTCGCAGTGGAGCTATGGCAATCAGTCGAGAGGTGCTTCCCTATGTGTGTGTTACGAGGCATTATGCCTATATGTTATGGGATCTGCTTCTGAGGAGAAGGGAAGGTGAACGTTAGACTACATATTGGATACAAACACAAAATCTTCATAAGCATTTAGTGCAAAGTGAGTTTTAGATGCTCCTAGCCTGCGAGGCCATGTGGTGGGGTTGTCTGTCATATGCATGAGGTCCGGCTAGTGCCATAGCCAGTGCCGGCCCATTTTAGGTCCCATCACCCTTACTAGGCTCATCATTTCCAATTCTTGAGATTGTGAGGGTTTCTCCACTAATATTCGAATGGCAAAGGCAATATCCTCTTCTTTTTCTCTTCTCAGCCTTTCTTCCTCCTCTTCTTCCCTCTTTTTGTGTTGTTCTTCTAGCCTCTTTGACTCCTCCTCCACCCTTTGCATCTCTCTATTTTCCTCAATGGTGGAGCGGGTCTTCCAAATGGGGATTTTGAGAGTAAATTTCCTTCTTTCCCCTTGGCTCAAGAGTTCTAAGCCTTGTTGCTCACTAATTGTCCTCTTGTTTGAGGCTTCGTGTAGCTAAGGTGATTGGTCATTCTTCTTTTCATCATTAGTGATTTTTGCCATGTTGTCTTGTTGCTCTTTATGGGTTTCTTCCTCTTGTTCTCTTCCTGAGATCAAGATGGTCGGGTTCCTAGTGAATTGGTGATGGCTTTGGGGTTTCCTCTACCACTTCTCTCTCCTCCTCCTCTAGAGCTTCCTAGATAATGGCTGCCAATACTCCCCCAAAACCTATGGTTGAGGCCTTGGAGGTAGGTTTTTTCATTTCGTACTTTGCAGTGCTATCTGAGGACTCTCCTCTTGCCACCCTTGGTGCTATGGCTAGCACCTTTGCTGAGGCCTGTATTGTTTTTCGGACATAGGTGTTCCAATTCACCTCGTCCAAGGCATTGGCTGCAAGGCTTTCTAGCAAGGGTACATCTATTCTACTCATAAGAGTATTGTATCTTTGGCTTGAAAAAAGTGTATGGATCATTTTAGCGTGCAACAAAATATCGGCTAGGCTGATTCCATCATTGGTGTGGACCCTTATTTTGTTTGTCCCTAGAATTCCATACACATTCCTCTTGGGTCTTCTTTCTGGCTTCTCTGTTAGCCCCAATGCCTTCTCTACAATTTTTGGACTAAGGGAAACCACCACACTTCTAGAGGTCTTGCCTTGCCTGATGGTCATCGTGCCAATGTTTCTTTGGACGTCAAATGTCCTCAAGAATTCAATGCATTTATTGTGGTCTATATCTTGTCCCACCTTTTCTAGGTACTTGGTAAGGTTGCAATGTTCCAGCATCTATGCCACTGCTTCTTCAGCTCTGCCACCACACCTTTGAGATTTTGGATGCTACAATATTTCAATTGGTTGAATGCCCAGATTTCCATGGCTAGTCCATATCTTCTATGCTCTTCCTCCAAGAATGGAAGCATGTTGGCTTTATCCTACTGTCTTACCATTTAGGTTCGTGTTGCCACACAACATCCCACAATTAGTTCTTTTTTTAGGGGCGTCTCTTGCACGGAAAGCAAGATGACTAGAAAGATCAGTGTTTGAAAATAAAAACTCTCATACAATGAGGAAGATCACCCACAAACTCCCAAAAGTTAAGAATTCGCATACCAATCAATCCACACCTTTATTCTTTTCTTTTAGAATTCAATTCCTATTTTGATTTTTCATCCATTACTCCCCTTTCCATAGGAAAGGATGAAAATCCTCCTAGGATTGTGGAAATCAAAGTGTATGGGCATTCAACATGTCTATGGTGTGCCTTACTTTCTCAAGAACCAATTGTAAAACTTGGGGTTATATTCAAGAGTCACATAATAGTCCAAATCCCATGGACGAGTGCCTACTTGTGAGATGTAAGTTAGTACATAAGCTAAGAGGTTGCCTAAGTTGAGCTGACTTGCAATATGGAGTTCCTCCTCCATGAGAAACTTATCCAGGCATGGGTGAAGCATGACATTATCTTCTAATGGTTGATTTTTGGTTATGGCCAACACTCTAAATGAGGTGGGGGCCACATAAGTCGGGTCTAGAAGTCTTGAAGGCATGCCTTTGCTCCGCATTAGTCATGATTGGGTATCCCTTTTGGGTCCATGAAAGGCACAAATTATAGAACTTGCATATGAAATTGGATCAAATTCAACAAGTCATTGGAGTTTAGAGAGTTTTTGGAGTGGCATGGAAATTTTTCTTTTTTGATAAGATGTGATTAAATGTTGGCTTTCGGCCTTTTCTCGTGAGATTTCATCACCAATCATTTCGTTTGCAATAGTGGAAGTTTTAATAAAGAAGAATTCATATCCTTCCCAAGAGCATAGTAAGGCATGTACCTCATTGGCTATATAGGCTCATCAAGTAGGCCTAGGTCTAAACATTCATAACTTCTAGCAAATAGTGTGAAAGTTGAATCTAGCCATCGAATGCATGTAGCCAAGTCATCCTATGTGGCCATGGCCATATTGGATGCCACTTCAAGAATGGATCATTGTAGTGGCGGCAGTAGCTTAAGGTGTTCTGGTGACTTGGGATTGGTTGAGAAGGACAAGTTAATTTGGGACACTTGCACTAGAAGATTCTTAGTAGGTGTGGTAGGCTTGGATTCTGAGGTTTGATTGATGCATTGGTGTTGGGGTTCTTGGTGATTATCTTAGAGTCTTTAGGGAAGGGCCTTTCTCAGTTGCTCGTGGACTCTTAGCTGAACTTTGGGTCGATAGACCATTTGAGAACTCAAGGAGTTAGCACCTTCTATCTTAGTTCTTCTTCTCCCCTGTTTCCATTGACGATGCGGTAGCTTGGTTTGTGAAGCCTGAGATTTATGAGCCATCTTAGTCTCTTTGCGAGTTTGGGCAAACATAGTGAGTGTTATCCTCATAGTATCCTTGGGCTCACAGCATGGATTTTAGAACCCAATGTTGCTCAATCACATGGGCACTATAGGAGTTCCAACTTCGCCATCCAGGCCTAGAGCATGAGGTATGGAAATTACACACACCCAGTGTTTGACATCTGTGAAACTATGGTGTATGCTTGGGAATCCACTTGAGTGTTTGGGCGGTGGTTCTTTGATGTGACATGGTAGGTATTATGGAAGCATGTAGGAATGTACCACTCCCCTCCTTAGGATGGACACTAGGTTCAACTACCAATACATGGGGGATTCACTAGTAGTAATAAGGAGATGTCACTTGCATGCAAGAAACATATGAAAATACCCCTTATCCACCCCCTATTTATGGGACCTTACCTTATAAAATGTACATTCCTTCCCTTAATTAACCCCCCTCCCTTACACTCACGTGGTACCATATGGTAAAACCTAGTGGACCCCCCTGGGTACCAATAGCACTACAGGTCTTGGGATAACTACGGTGCTCTTGTTCAAAGTCGTTACAATTCTAATATGCCCGATTGCAAGTTTGATGCACTACGAGGCATTGTCTACATTACATTGAACTTGTTTTTTGAATGCTCATCCCAATAGGGTCTCCTTGCCAACACTTTGCTTGTTGGGTAGCACGTAGAAAATGACGGATAGACTCTTAGTCTCAATTGAAGCCACCAATTTGCATTTCCCTAAGAGTTGGTAGGATTGGCTCCCAAATGGGCTCAGTTTTGTGTTGGTTGGATGCAATTGGGTTTGACCCAATGTGCTCCGTTGTTCATGCATTAAGATATTGGTGTTGGCTCCCTCTTCAATTATAGTGCATCAAGAGTACACACTGTTTGGGAGGTCATGGTGATCCAAAGGTAGGTTGGTGCTACTACTTCCTCATTCGCATCCTCCAGCTTTGTGATGGTCGCAACTCTCACATTTGACGATGGGTCCAACATCGGAGGTTCATGAAGTGGATGCGATGGGGGGTAGTACTTTTTGATGCGGCTTCCATTAAAGAAACCTATACCCTGTCCTTCTAAGGTTTCTAATTCCACATTTCTCGTTCTATTGATAGTATGAACTTTGAAGGGTCCCAATCCCCTAAACTTCATTTTTTGCTTGTGTCCTCCCTTTGAAAGAGTATAGCAAGTCTAATTCTCCTTGCCCAAAGTCTTGTTGCTTTACATATTTGTCAAAACAAGTCTTGTGGTGTGTCCTTTCATCGATTAGAGCATGGGTTACAAATGAGAGGGGTCTTAGAGAGGTGTTCTAGTTCCACTATGGGATTTGTCCATGCTTCTTGGCCCTCCCATCACTCTTGGGTTGCTATTCTCAAGCTAGGAACAAAGAATTCCACTGGCAAAATAGCTTCAGTTTTGTAGGTCAACCTAAATGGAGTTTGTCCTGTGGCTATTTTGTAGTCCGTTTGGTATGCCCATAAAGCTACCATTAGTTTGTTGTCCAAGTCACTATGTGAGGCATAGATGGCTTTTGTTAGAATACCCACCAAGATCTTGTTTGTAGATTCGGCTTGACCATTGCCTTGTGGATAGTATGGAGAGAACTTCCTATGGATTATTAGGAAGGTGGATAACAAGCAAGCGATCACTTTGTTGATAAAGTGCATCCCTTGATGACTATCCAACTCTATGGGGCTGCCAAACTGCGATATTAATTGCTCCTAAAGAAACTTGGATGTGGTCCTTGTGTTATTTTTGCAAGTTGCTTGAGCTTCTACCCACTTGGTGAGATAGTTTGTGGCAACAATGATGTATTTGGCTTGGGAATATTGAGCTACAGGACTCACTAGGCCAATGGGATCAATTTTCCACTTCTTGAATGGTTGGCGTGCAATCATTGGGGCCAACACCATTTTGTCCTTACAAGTAGGGACTTTAGTTCATTGGCACTCATTGCAATGCTTTATAAACTTAGCTGCATTGCAGAATAATGTTGGCCACCACAATTGGGGTTGGAGCATCTTGCCTATAGTAGTGTCCCCACACTGAAATGCCCTCCAGCTATTTTGCCATGTGCTTCCTTGAGTACATCATACATTTCATGTTCACATACACCATTTTTCCCTACCTGATACAATTGACCTGCAGTCAACTGATAAGGTTGGATCTTCAAGACGAGTCTTTTTAATCTAGCTTTCTCTATTGGTCATTTTGGTAGTCCATTCTCGAGTATGTGCACTTTGTCTTCTGCTGCCCAATATGGCATGAAGTTTGCTCTAAACAGTTCTTGTTTGTCATATAATTTAAAAGGGTGTGTATCCAGTAGGTCATCATTGATCCCTTGTCCATGGCTATCCCATTCTTTGGCACGATGTGCCCTAAGATGCAACCATGTTTGACCCAAAACTGGAACTTTAAGGGGTTTAATGAGAGACCGTATTGCCTACACCATTCAAAGACTATTCATAGCATTTTCAAGTGCTCTTCCCAGTTGGTGTGGATGCATAGGTCATCAAC
Source organism: Lygodium microphyllum (assembly GCF_053477565.2). Lineage (NCBI taxonomy): Eukaryota > Viridiplantae > Streptophyta > Polypodiopsida > Schizaeales > Lygodiaceae > Lygodium > Lygodium microphyllum. Next base: position 47,308,158 of record NC_141150.1, read on the forward strand.
AAAGACTTCCAACCATTTCCTAAGCATGTCCTTGAAAATGGTAAACATGAGGCACTGGAAGGTAGTAGGAGCATTAGTCAGTCCAATGGCATGACTATGTAGGCAAACACCCCCCATTTGGTGGAAAATGTCGTCTTGTGCCTATCATTCAGATGGACTTGCACTTGGTTATAGCCTGAGAAGCCATCCAGAAAGTTGTAGGCTTCCTTCCCTGCCACTCTCTCTAGCACGTGTTCTTTATATAGTAGTGGGTAATTGTATCGCTTTGTGGCTGAGTTGACCTTCTTATAGATTATCCACACTCAAATCTTCCCATTTTTTTTCATGACTATGATTATGGGTGACACCTAGTCTATATGCTCTATTTCATAAATAAATCCTACCTTCAATAGTTTATCAATCTCCTCCTTTACGGCACGTGCATGCTTAGGATTCATTGCATATGGTCGTTGCTGCTTGAGTGGTGTTGTGTCAAGGGTCATTGGAATGTTATGAGTCGCGATACTCGGATCTATTTTCTTTAGTTCATCTAAAGACCATGCAAACACATCAGTGAACTCCCTTAGAAGATTTATGAGATTGTGCTCTCCCTCCTCGATTAGGTCATTTGCTATGTACATGGGTCGAGGATTATCCTCCCCTCTTGCTAGGTTGATTTCCTTAACCTTGGCTGGTCCTTCGATGGGTTCACTTGCTTGCCCTTCCCGCTTAGCTTCTACCAACAACACTATTCTATCGCACTTTTTATACCTCATGAAGTTCTTGGGCAGTTACTGGGGTGGTCCTAGGGTTTCTTCTGTTGTTTGACTTCTATCGATTGACTTATGTCAACTAAGACTCTTTCCCTTCTTTCTCCTTTAACTTCATGCGCCTTAGGTGGACCAGAAGGTCCCCCTTGGTGCGTTGGGTACCAGGTGGTTGAGGTATCTCGGGGTCACTATCAGAGCTTGCCTCTGACTTGGAATTGTACTTGCTCTCCTTACTAGAAGAAGTTGTCTCCCCTGGTGCTTGCAACTTCGAAGTTGTTCCAACTCCGAATAGTGGTGGGGGGCAAGGACGAGATAGTCTTGCTTGCTCGTGATCTACCACCTCAAGACATTCTAGCCATGCTCGATTGCAGTCTACCTTGGCAACTCCTTTGCTTACTCAAAACATGTTTATCTCTTGGGGTTTATATTAATGCAATTTTGAACACTGCTCATCAAACATTCATATCAATTCTAAAAAGTAATAATCCATATGGTTAGAAAGATACAATAGCCCTTCTATAATATATCAACCATGCTATTTGTCATGGATGTGAAGAAGACATATCAAGTTGCATGGAGAAGTGAAGTTTAAAATGCATCTTGAAACATTCTTCACATCCTTGACAAAGAAACTGGCAGAAAGAAAGTAGAATATGCTACTTATAGCTTATCAATCAAATTGTCAAGCCCTATTGCATGGATAGATTGAAGAGCACAAACATTAACCACTATCCCATTTTTTCCTATACGAAATTGCATGCAAGATGCTACACATATGACCATTGTTGATTGGCATAGTGTAGCCACGTATCCTCATAGATGGGCTTGCAAGAATAGGTTTGAATAAGACTTGGCTAATCGAGAGTAACCTTGATATAATGAAAAGTCTTAACTTGTTGATCCATCTCTTCAAGCATAGATTTTGAGGATTTCACCTTAAGGTTTGGGTTTGAGAATTTCAAGCATGATAAACATTTATAGACATACAAAGCTTAGAATGGTGCCATCTTTGTAGTTTATTGATAGGCATAATTGGATGCACGCTCTAACAATGCCAGATGATTGATCAATCTTCTTGGTTTGCACCCAAAATAAGCTTTTAGAATGTCCTCAAAATTATTTGATTCACTCTTTGATTTTGCCCATATGTTTTAGGGTGATAAGTAGTGTTGAAGCACAAATGGGTTCCAATGGCCCGAAGTGGGCAAGTCCAAAACTTAGATGTAAATTTTAAATCCCTCACACTAATGACACTTCTTAGAAGCCCCTGTAATATGAAAATGTATATATTGTAGAGGTTTGCAATGACTCTTGAGTAGTATCAAATAGACCACATTGGTTGCTTTGTCCACTACCACCATAATAGATCATATCCATTAGTATTATCTTGATTCTCTTTGCATTAAGGATCTTAACATAAACACAAATGTTCTCCGATGGGGCTATCATTGTAAGAGAGTGGGTAGGGGCATATAAAAGGTGTGAATGACACATGTACAGCTACCATTTGAATAATACACCTTCTCAAGCTTCTCTCCTATTCTTTCATGGTTGCCAACCATCTCTCTCTTCCTTTCCTACCATTCTCTCTTGATTTCTAGACTTTCTCTCCTCGTTTAGTCTTTCTCTCCTCTTTGCACTCTCTTTCTTTCGCTTTTGCAATCTTCTCTCTCCTCTTTCTCTCTCAGGTCCCTTCATTACAAGTGATAACAGAGCACATGTCTTTGATTCATTTTTCTTTCATTTTCTTCATATCTAATCTCATTTTTACTCTTTTTTTTAAAAAAATTTAGACAAGTAATACAAGTACAACACATGGACTACATCTTACATGACAACTACAACTAGAGGACACCATATCTAAAGGTAGTTACAGGATATTGGGACAATTATGGAGATGCTTAGGTCAAAATAGTAGGTCATCACTTAGTTCTAGGCATTTCTGGTAGGCAACTTGGTAAAAGAGGACTTTATTGGGGCTAAAAAGGAAACTAGTTTTGTTTACTTTTGAAAGCAAGCTTCTTCCTTCTTCCCTCAAGCTTTCATGGTAGATCCATATCCTAGTATCTCTTTTCTTGGTTATCATTGGTGATAATGCATTATATGGTTGACTCTTTTGCATCACAGGCAGGGTATTGACTACCATTTTGAGTAGTATTCTTGCCACATGATCTTCAGTAGCTCACTCTTGGCTTGTTGGCACCAGTTTATATGCTCTTGTTTTGCTCACTCAGGGCATTGAGCAAAGGCTAGGAGAAAGTTCTTTGGTTGAATCTACTAGTGGCTTGCACTCTCTTTTCTTGGCCACTTGTAGGAGAAGAGCATAGCATCTAGATATTTGAATCAATGGTGGCATGAAAAATGACATCCTACATGTCTATAAGAGTGCAAGTAGTAGTTTGGCATGATCTTTGCTACACATGCTAATCACTGAGTAGCCTTCCTCGAGGCACGGAAAAGATCAAGCTAGGATCAAAGGCGCGAGAAACAGGAGATCATGTTAGGACGGCCAAAACCACATGTACAGAATGTTGATCACTGAGTAGCCTTTCTTGAGGCATAGAAAATGATCAATCCAGGGTTCAAGGCATGAGAAACAGGAGATCATGTCAGGACGGACAAAACCACATGTACAGTGGAGATGGCCAAATATCAAGGCGTACAGGTTGCATCCTTGAAAGAGGAGCTTTCCATGAGGATCGAACCTGAAAACCTAGAAGGGTGCAGGCTAGAATGGCCACATTTGCAGCTCGAGATTCACGCAGCCTTGCAGGACAGATCTACGCTGTTGGCGCCAGGTGCAGGGAGAACGCTTCATCTACCGGCTATGGATCATTGGAGCATAATGAAGGGACCAGCGACAGACTGTTGAATTCAGCCATGTGTGGAGTTTTCCTAGAACTTCTCGAGCTCTCGTCCTTCTTTCAGAATCTCTATTAGTGTTTCTCTTTTCAGATGCATTTATTGAATAAAGATTTGTCCCACTTGCTCCCATGTCACACCTTCAGCATCATTATTATCATTTGGAGACTGCTGCTCTTTTCTGGCAGTGAACTCCTGTCCAACCAGACATAAACAACACCTTCCATGCTGATCGAATGTGATGCATACAATAAAAATGCAGCTCTTGTATCCGGATCATCAACACCAAATATCCCTATCCTCTGGAGTCCTGGCCATGTGTACAAAGCTTTATACTTTTCTATAACTAGCTTACAAGAGTCCATGTGCTGCACGTCACTATCTTACCAGACTGCAGAGCTAGGGTCTCTGAAGGAGGTTGGTTCATGGCTCCTAGATCATTACCTTCAATGCAAATCATCAGATTATTATTATTCATTGGTTTCTGCTCATGAGCTTTAGCCACCAATCCCTTGCACAGTTCTCCAAGCCCGGAATTCTCACTTCCTTGTGTAGCCTTTCCAACCTTGGACTTTTCTTATAGGATTAGAGGACGTAGCGTAGGCTTTATTGACATGCCTCTTTGGGCCTTAAAGTGTAACACGAGACCTCTGCATCTAGTTTACGTGGTGGAACATTACAATCAACAAGTTTATGAAAACATGTAGTTGGATGTTAGTGACAAATTTGATGAATATGCCTATCAGTTCAAAGCTGGGAGCATGTAACACAGATTTCAGCAGTCATCACACAGATTTTAGTAGCCACTAATCATTTCTTTTAAGCTTTCTTCTTTATGAAGCTGTTGCATGGGCCTCTCTAATTTTCAAGGATTTCAGACTGGTAGTGATGGAAATGTAAGAGCAACATGAAATCAATGACAAGGAAGCCTGCAAATAGTGCATCACTACAGTCGTCTTTCCCAACTATGATTGGCATTGTCCTATTCAAATCTGAGAACGTTACCAAGCTCAACAATGTGTAGGTCATCCATCGTGACTCCTTGAAACGGTTGTTAAAATTGAGCTCTGTCACGTCCACAATCTTTGATGAGCAAACGAGCTTGGAGAAGGATACTTCAGCTTGTAGGTAAAGCAAAGATGGAGAGTTATCTTGAATATACTTCAGTATGCTTTTGACAGAGAACAACATTATCTTTACTGGCCCATGAATCTGAAATAGTTGGATAGACATACTTCTCTGTGAGGTCGTATACAATGATATTAGAAGTTGAAAGATCTTGAGTGGAAGTTTTAGAAGGTAACTTGGAGATCTGACTCGCAACAGTAACACTGGAGTTCTTCTGATATTCTGGTGACTTACCTAGTCCAAGCACTGGTTCTTTCAGTAATGTGGGACCAGATTTCTGGAATTCAACTCTTGAGGATGTGTTGGTAAAAGGTTAACACATAGTTACATTATACGCTGACTTTTTAAGGGAGTTTCTTGAGGAATGAATTGTCACGAGAATGGATGAGTGAAGGATTAGACTCCAGTAGTTGACCTACTGATTGCTTTGCAATGTTAGCTAGTTAGCCTGGGCTATAGAGCACATCAGCATCAATATGCGTAAGGCAACTAGAAGACACTATTTACAGCAAGCAGGGCTCTTGGATCATGCTTCTTTGAATTATCAAGCTTTACCAATGGCATTTCATTTGACACTGATGGGGGCAGATGGTAGACATCTTCATGCTTTTGGCTTTTTCTCTCTCTTGATCTAGTGTTTCTTGGGGTCTGAGGAGTGGTTACAGGTGAATGTGTTTGCTGAATGGCTCTTTCAGAAACAATCAGAGAAATTGAAATCAAGATCTACATCTTGACAGTGCTAAACCAAAGTGTCTTAGTGGATGCATAAATAAGACTAGCTGCATCTGTAGCTAGAGTATTAGCACTTTGGAAGCTCCAGCTTCAAACTCAACTAGACAAAGAGTGTAGAATTCATCAATGCTTTTAAGCAACTGAGTTTGCAGCTTGTATTGAACAGCAGTTCATGCCTACACAGCTTTTTGTTGGAAGAGTACTACCATGTAGAAGTCGAACCCATTGGGTATGGAAGGTTAAAGATGAGATGATGGTCCATAGAAAATGGGACTGATTTGAGAACAATAGCCAATAGGTTCACTAACAACAACAGCTGTTTGATTAGCAGCAAAGGAAATATTGTTCGATACACATCAAATATGGCATCAGGATATAAACTATTCATAGCTGCAGTAAATGCATGTGTTTGTGGTTGTATGGTCATTGCTGAAGAAGATGTTATTGGTCTTTCTCGCAAAACATGCATGATCCGTAAAGGGAATAGTTAGACCAAAAGGCTATGATTCATTGACTAAAGGATAAAGTTGGATTGTTGACAAGTGTCATGGCTCATAATTTCAGCTCTCTTTCTCAATCTTGGCTTCAAACACAGGCTAAAATTGATAAACTTACAACTCTAGTTGATCAATTTGTTGCACATAAGAGGGTGGAGTTAGAGAATCGAGCAAGATTTCTATCAGGTATGGATTATTTATAACCCTGTGTATTATCAATAGCATGATAAGTATTATCAGCAGGATGACCATTCTCATGGGCATTATGAATAATATGATCATTGGTATCGATGTTATGACCAAAGGCAAGAGCATATATCTGATGCTTATGCTTATGGTCAGCATGCATATGCTGATAATGTGTACTATCAGCATGCATCTAATGAATATACAAATTTTCATGGGCAAAATTATCATGGGCTACTAGCAGCATGCACGTGGGTAGTGGCTATGTATATGAGCAGTTACATGGACAACATGCTAATGCTTATGGGTCTTATCCTCTTGAATTAGTTTCTTATGGGCAGCAAAGACATGGTGATAGTATATCTTCTCTTGGACAATATGACTATGAGCAATAGTTATTTTATTCTTAGCCACATGATCATCATGAACACCATGGATAGTAGTATGACAGATCTATTGCTGCACTTGAGAGATGATATGGGCAAAATCTTGTCTAAAGCTATTAGAGCTAGACAATTAAATAGTAACCGGATCTAAGGATTGCATGCTTAAGGTTCATGTTTTCAATGTGCTAAATGAATATCCTCCAATCACAAAGCTAAATGCACAGCGAATAATGCAAAAATATTATTGGTGATTGAATATTTTGATAAAGAGAATGAAGAAGATTGCTAAAGGCAATCTTGATGAGGGTCAAATGAAAGAACTTGGGTTCAAGGAAGAAGATCAAGGCAAATCATTGATTGATTTGCCCTAACCATAGTGAATATAAAAGATGATAAAGTGAATATTTCAATGCATGCAGCCTTGTATGCTTTTGAGTGCATCACGAGAGAAGCAAAAATTAATCTTGTGTTGATGGTTGAGTATTATATCCATGAGACACTGATTGATTAAGCTCTGTTTGCTTATGATTTTGGAAATGTTGCCCAATGGATGGCAATGATCTAAGTTTTTCCTTTAATCCTCGAGACTAGAGGATCACTTTTGGAAAGGAAAAGCTCTATTAGTTGGGTTTCATTTTCTTGGTACAATTTCAGCTCAAATAGCTCTTTGTTTTAAGGTAATACTTTACTTTGCGTTATGGACAAAAAAGACTTGAACATACATGGGATGAAAGCATTTGAAAAGAGCTCCGTTTTGATGTATAGCATACCCCAATTAGAGTTTCCTATTGAAAGTTGTCTTGAATTTACTACAATAGGGTCTTGTAGTAGATATCATACTGGTCCATGTTTGCAACTCTCATTTGGCCAAAGATTAACGATCAAGTCTTGGATTTTCTCATTTCCCATTGATGTACATACCATACACTTGAACATAGCTCTTCTATTTATTCAAGATTCGTGGATTCTCCACTAATTTATCCTTATAATGTCTAAGCAAAGTAGTGCTCTGTTCTATTCTTATCAAATACATTGTAATGAGTCCTAATCTTATTTTTTAGGACAATAACATTCGGGTAGGGATAGAATGTAAGAGAGGGCAGGGGCATATAAAAGGTGTGAAGAACACATGTATAGCAGCTATCGCTTCAATAATATAATTTGTCCTTTCACCTTCTCAAGCTTCTCTCCTATCCTTTCATGATTGCCAAACTAAAGAATATCTTCTTGTTCATGCAATTTTTACTCAAACTCAATTTCTTGTAGAGTTTTTACCCACCTTAATTGTCCAATATTTAGATCTAATTGGGTGAATACCCATTTGAGATTCTTGTGATATTATATTATAGAAAATCTCCTTTCTAAAAGATAAATAGCTTTACAACATGCATCACTAAAAGATGTTCCATATCATGGGTGGCTTAATTAGCTTCATAGAGATCCAACTTTTTAGAGGTGTAACTGCTAGCCTTCCTTCATCTACCAAGAGACTCCTTAGATTGCAAGCCTATTTGCATTAGTGACTAGTTCAAGTTCTCAAGAGAAGTCAAGAAGTTTAAGTACAAGTTCCATTGTAACACATTCTTTTAGCTTATGGAAGCTTTGGGTATGCTCTACTAGCCATTAAATCTGATTGTGGTTCTTATAGATGTTGTTATGATAGAATACTTCTTCATAGATATTAAGTACCATTTAAAAAGTCCCAAAAATGATCAAACTCTTGGATCCTCATAGGTGGCAAATCAATAATATCCTTAACTTTGGTAGGATCGATAGAGATTCCCTAAGCTAAGACTAAGTAAGCCAAATGTTCAATCCAATCTTTGTAAAATTTACCCTTGATCTTGTTGGCGTAGAGCTAATTTTATGAAAGATTTTTTAGTAGTTTCTTTAAATGGAATTCATAATTTGTAAGTGATTTGGAATATCCCAAGATCTCATCAAAGAGAACTAACACAACATTATCTAGGTAAGCTTAAAACATGTATAGCATTAGTCAATTGAAAGTAGTTGGTGCACTAGTCAATGCAAAAGGCACGAGTAAAAATTCATAATGTTTGTAGTGAGTATTTAACGAATATCTTGATATTTGATTCTAGTTTGGTAATATCTTGACCTCAAATTAGTCTTTGAAAAGGCCTAAGCTCCACATAGACTTTAAGAGAGTGTAAGCGCACATCAAGGTGAAATACTTGGTTGAATGAAGCCTCACTCAATCAATTGCCTTGAATGCTTATGGATTTCAAGACGGACAACTTATACGGTCCTTTTGATTGGTTTAGTTTTAGGGATTAGTTCAATTTTGTGATATACTTAATGCTTAATATTTTTACCTCATCAAGAAATACATAATCAAAATAATTTATGCATGATGGTTATTTTCCTTTCTTGGATTCTTCTACTTTGTTTGCCTAGATCAAGTAGAGTAGTTGACCCTTCCTTATTTTCTTCTAATTTTGATTGGCCTCTAGTCCTTTCTAGTTTCCCTTGGGTTCTATCAGTCTTACCAAACATGTTTTGTGAGATTATGCCTTCCTTTACACAACACTAAGTAGGAGATTTGTTTGGATTGATGAGCCAATTCATTTGTAAGATACAACCATAATACATAATACCCCAATGGCGATACCCTAAAGTTTGCTAGAGTTGGTGTGCCATGTAGCTCAAATTTAAATTGCCATATTATTTTAGTAGACAGTACTTCCTTCATAGGTTGATTTTCTTGTTATGTTCTTTTTCACCTAATTTTTTAGTTGTAGTCTTTTTCTTTTTTTAGTGATCTAAAATGCTAAATGCTTCCATAATCAATTATGATTTAGAATATAATGCAAGTTATTGAAATTGGGATGACCATTAGAGGATTTTGGAGGTCTCAAAATGGCTTTCTAAGAAATCATAGAGAAAGAAAAATTTTAGCCCAAAAAACTAATTTGGTGTTTTTAAAAAAGTGTATTTTTGATAAATAAGCTTGTCTAAAATCATAGAATATCATAATCATAAACATACTTGTGGCTAACAACAAGTCTAGAAATCTAGGGCTCCATAAAAGTGACAATGATTGGAAATTAAGATCCTACTTTTTCATCATAAAAATGACAATGAATGTTGAATTTGAGTTATTTCAACTTTTGATTGCCTTTCTCAGTCCTCCTTGACTTCTTAGTTTCTCCTCCTCCCCCTTGGTAGTGCCTTCATCATTCTTCTTCATCTTTTTCAAATTCGTAGAGTTTTCTCAAAGTGATTGTCAAAACACATCTTTACTATGGATTGATCATCCAACCACCTTTGTATTACAAGATCTTTATCATTTTCATATTGATTAGAAAGTGAGTATGAACTTGAGGTATGAATTAATAAGAAAAAGAATAAAACCAATAGTGATTGTTTCAAGGTCCATGAAGCATGTGTCGAGATTTCAAGGAAAGAAGTATCTTGACCTTTGGTTGGATTGAAGCTTATATCCCAAAGATTCTATCAAAATTAGCATGCCTCCTTTATCCAATTTCTTATCATTGATGAGATTTCTTAGTGATGGTTATAACTTTTAATGGGTTTTTATTATATACACTCAATCTATTGTAGAGAGAGATGTCTTGAGGTTGGAGAATCATTTATTAATAAAACAAAGAGACGAGTGATTGTAGAAGGTATATGAGTGTCAAATTGAAGATCCATTCATTTGAGGAATGTATCAAAGCATATTAGAATTCTTTTTAAAATTTTGAAACTTGTAAATACCTCTTGAGAACATTGAAAATATCAAACAAGGAGGAGGTGGTTGCACTAGAAGAATTTGAGCATCAAGGTACTCTTTTTTACATAAGAAATGCTCACTATGGATTTGTTGAGAATGCCATTGGTTTATATATTGATCTTGTTTAGGTTTCTTTGTTGAAACCAAATACCTATGAAAGGTATGGCTCAAAATCATCTCAATGTTACTATGATCCTCTTTTTTCAGTAGTTCCCAAAAATAATTATCGAGGGAAAAATATTAAAAAAGAAAGGAGATAATGCTTGAATTATTTCTTTAAGCATCATCCTTTGGATGAGTAGGTGCAAAAAGACCCTAGACACTATTGAGATGGAGATACACAAAATTTTCAGCTAATGTAATGAAAAAATGAAATGACAAGCGCACGATTATTTTCTTCAAAGATCATCTTTGGTAAAAACTATCCAATAAGGAAACAGTGGTAAAGTGATAAAGCTTTTGGGTGAGCCTCTTCATATCCAAGCTAGTCTCAAGGGTAAGAAAAAATGGTTTCTTTTGAATGAATTTAACAACATGTTTTCAATTATAAAATTCTATAATCTATCTCTAGAAAAGACATAAGGAGTAACCATGTCTCTAATTAAGCTAGATGAAAGTGCAATATTGAAATGCACAAAATTAGAAAGAGTCTTAGTTACGCTAATGAAAATAGCACGTTCATCAAGTCCATGTAGTGATTTATTACTTTTAGTGTTTAATCTAGACAAAACATATGGTGGTTGGGAGCTTTTAAAGTAGATATAGAGGATTTTGACATATTGTATTGGGTTTTTCATTGGATTTCAATACTTGATGTGATCAAGATTTAATGGACAAGAGGAGCTCCTTGTTGAGGGATTTGAAAACTAAAAAGTAGAATGGTACATAGCTTGGATTTAAAGATGCTCAAATGCATATATAATATTTCAAAGGAAGTTAGTTCTAGACATCATTGTCTCTATTGCATGTCTCTAGTAATAGAGTTGAAGTTGAACAATTGGAATAGAGCTATTTCTTAGCATATCAAAGACTCATAGCTCAAGGAAGTTTTGGATATTTCTTTAGCTAGTGCTCACATATGCACAGTTCTTCTAATTTTCATTTTTTTCTTCTCTTCCTCTCTCTCTCTCTTAACTTTTATATTCTCTCTCTCTCTCTTAAATTTTATATTCTCTCTCTCTCTCTCTCTCTCTTTCCCCCTCCTTCTCTCTCCCTTTCTCTCTCTCTCTCTAAAAATATTTAAATTAAAAAAATACTTTTCTCTTTTCTCTTTTTTCCCATCTCTCTTCCTCTTTTCCTCTTTCTTCTTCTTATTCTTCTTCTCTAGTGGTATTCGTCTATTGTTAGTAAAAGGGGATTCCCAGTTGATCCTGAATCAACTAGATGGGATATACACAGTGCGGAATCCCATTCTTTGTATGTATCATCGAACTGCTATGACCCTACTTGAGGAGTTTGAGAGAGTGTCTTTTCAGCTGATTTCACATTACTGGAATCAGTTTGCGGATTTGTTGGTAAATCTTGCTTATGAGGAAGACCTCTTCTTTAATTGTGGTCCTAGTTTTGATATTGTGATCAATGATGAAACAGGACCCAGTCGCTTGTGGAGAATGTTATCAGAGCATGCAATATATGGCAGATGATGGTTGATATGGGTGATGCAAAGAGTAGCCGAGACCAATCTACCGTTATTATCCTGGGCCCATAGGCTAATTAGACAACATGTTATGCATACGCCTCTTGCTATATATGCAGGAGGGATGGGTCATAACCTTATGCATTTAGTTTAGGGCTACGAGCTTGTTTTTCCTCCTTGGAAAGGAGTCTATTATTGTATATCTAGATTCTTTCAGGGAGGGATGTGTAGGTGCTATTTGGTTTTATTTCATTAGGTTAAGAGGGCCGATTAAGTTTTGTAGTGAAGTGCTTTATTTCATTAGGCCAAGAGGGCCCATTGTCTGTTTAGTGCAGGTGCGGTTAATGGTTTCTTGTTTGAGTTCTGTGCTAGACAGGTTTGAAGAAGAGCTTGGAAGGAGCCTTTTGTTGCGTGGAAGCTTCTTGTGGCCCTATCCAGGTGATATCTCTCCTTTATGAGTACTGTGGTTTTTATACTATATGTGTTTGTGTACTTGTTAAGGGGGTTTTTCGTTTCTTATTGGGGACCGGCGTCCAAGGCATGAAGTCCGAGGTTTAGGTTCAGTATGTTTGAGGAAGGTCTGAGTAGTCGTAGCCTCCTGTAAAGACATTGTCGAGCATCAAAAGACCTATTTTAGAAGGGAGTCCTAGTGACCCTGTTCTGCTAGCCTGTTAGGCAGCCGTTCTAGGAGTTTTTGTTAGTTGTGAGGCAGTTAGAGAAGCCTGCAGAAGAAAAATAAAGATGATGAAGGAAAAAAAATTGAATATCTCACAAGACAATAAAAATATACGAAGGTGTGGGGGTGGCATCTTGTTGGAAAAGAGGAAAGTAAGGAAGGTTGGAGCGAAAATAAAAGTGTGCGTCAGAAAAGAATTAAGTGTTGCCTTTCGAGGGCTTGGTAGGTTCTTGGGTACCGAGACAGGTCCTGAGGCCGATACCCTGTTCTCCTTGGGTCACTACGCTCAGCTCCCTCCTTTTTACATACCCAAGTATGGAAAAATAAAAACCCTAAAAGAAGAAATGTGCTAAAAGAAAATACTTCTTGATCAGGCTATAGGAGTCCTCGTCTAGTAGGAGCTCCTAGTTGTGTTGTCCTTAGTTAGGTAGGTAGTTCAGACCACCACTTAGGGCAACCTCTTTAGCAGTTCTTTTTAGTTTGGCCGTATTGGAGCAGTTGGTTAGTGACTAGCTTCGGATATTCTATCAGATTATGCTAGGCCTACTCCTTGTGGATGTCATGCCTTGGTTTTGTCAGGGGGTAGGGTGAGCATTGTGCTGTGTTTAATATGTATCTATTTTGTATCAGCTTGATGCTTCCTTTGGTTGTTTTGTGTAGATCTACTGTGGGATTCGACGGGCCAAGTCGCCCTATCCCGTGGTCGCCAATGAGAGCGGAGTTTTGATGCCGATAAGTACTTTAAAATAGCTAAAAATTAAGAATATCAAGGGAAAAATATTCAAAGTTGAAGGCGGCTCGATCTAGGACGATTTTAAGCGTCAAAGTGCTCTAAGGACGTCCGTGCAACACTTGCAGATTTTTAGTAATTTTTCCGTGCGCCTGTGCAAGTGACAAAAGTTACCGGTCAGTTCGTGGTCTTAAGACGGTCGCGCAGGATTTTTTCGGGCTCGAATCGGACGCCGGACACGGGAGATATGGCAAAACCCGGGAGGGTGTCCAAAAAAGGGCCAGAAATGAAAGGGTGGCCACTTGAGGAATGAAGGGGTGCCCTTCAAAGGGGGCACCCCCCCAAAAATAAAAACGAAGAGGAAGAGGGCGGCGTGCAGCAGCCGCGCGAAAACCCCCCCCAAACCCATGGATGAGTTTTTGGGCTGCAAGTAAGCCATATCAATGGCAAGGCAAGGCTGATCCACTCCTTCGCTCGGTATCGCCATCTCTCGCGCGTCAAATGGTGGACTGTAGAGAGAGGACAGAAATTAGTCTTTCTCTCTCCTCCCTCTCTCTTCTCTAAGGGCAGATTCATGTGGTGAAGAAGAAGAAGAAGAATGGATGACGGATGCTTGTCCAATGAAGACCGGATTACTCCGTGGTTCGAGAGAAATGAAGATTGCTGATTGTGGACTGTCATGGACATTAATGGCTACTGGAAATCAGTCCCGAGACATGGCAAATAAAAACCTGCAACCTGCAAAGAACGGTAATTTCATTTTTACAAAGGAAATTGATGTTTTATGCAATTTTCTTCATGAGTATTTGTTCCCATGGGATGATTATGCATTATGTTGTTGTTTGCTATGAGTTTGATCAGTTTATGCTTAGAAAATCAGAAAATCATAAGTGTTTTAATAGTGTAAAGACCGTAAAACACGCGAAATAGGGGAAAATTAGATGTTTTTGAGATATAAATGAAAAATATAATAAGACACCAAATAAATTTGTGTTTTTGCTACAAATGAACCTAAGGGCCACAGCCCACAACTCATTTTTTATTTTTAGTTATTTAATATTACAAAAAATACAAGAAAAATAGGGAAAATGAGAAAAAATAAGGGAAAAATGGATTTTGAGAGCCGAAAATTAAGGAAAAATAAGAACCATGTTTGTGAATGTTTGTGGGGTCTGAAACATGAGGATTTGCCTCAGTTTAGCCCCACATTTTTGTTCTAGTGTGGTTTTTTGTGCGTTTATACACAAAAAAGTGGAAAATGAACCCTAAACCGGTCAATAATGCACAACCTAAATGGGTGAGGAGGTAGAGTGTATAAAAGGTGTTTAAATGTTGAATGAAATGATGAAAAGCTTTTTGGTTTTTTTGCATACCATTTAGGTTGGTCGATAATTAAAAATTAAGAACCTAGTAGTACGAGGTCTCCTCGGTGCTAGGTTCATGCAACGCCGCATACGAGTGATAGTCAAAATCATTGAAAGAAATGTTTTTCACATGTGCATAAATGCTGATTTTCTTAATTGTTTGAGTACGTGGGCATTCACTACTTGCATAAATCATAACGAAACTTAAAGGTATAGGAACTCCTGGATGCATGGCAATTGCTTTCTAGAGGAACATTACCCGTGTTGAGTGAGAGACAGGATATCCCAAGTTGTAGCTAGGCAGTGGGTCCTAGGGGAAAGAAAGTGAGGAAAATGGTACATTCCTGGATACGATCAATTGGTACCTTGAGTGGAAATATGTGCGAAGTGTTATATATGTTTAGCGACGCATCGAGGGGCCAATCCCCAAGATGTAGGAGAGTCGCAGTGAGGTAGCGGCAGTCAACCGTGGGAGGACCTCCTATGTTTGTACTTCGTGTTATTTGACAATGTGTTGGGACTCCCTCTGAGGAGTGTTAATTGGGTTAGAGTTGGACTACGAGACATGATACAAACGCAAGATGTTAAGATGTTTAGGAAGGCAGTGTATGATGTATGTGTCATCCACGCTCCTGGCCGCGAAGCCGTGGGGTTGTTGAGCACATGATAGAGGTCCGGCTAGTGTATGAGCCAGTGTCGGCCCGTTTTAGATCCCATCACTATGGCGAGAGAGCAAGAGCAAGAAAGAGAGACAAGAAATGGAAACTCCAACAGTCACAATGTGTGACCAGGCCTTCCTTTATTTTCTAGTCATCACTAAAATGAATGTAAAGAATAAAGTGACGTGACGGGCGCCCGCCACCTACAGTGTGCAGTGGCGGGTACTGTGACTGTAATAATACACGGGGTGGCATGGCGAAGGTGCCTTTAACCCAACATCAATTTAGTGCCAATGGATGTGAATACCGCCTGCCAAAAGTTACTCATAAACTTTGAATCTCTATCATGAACAATTACCTACGGTAATCCATGTAATCTAAAGATCTGCTCCATAAACTGGCCACTTGAGAAGCAGTAAACTAGGTCTTGGTTGGAATGAAATGGGCTACCTTGTTGAGACATCCACCACCACATATATACTATTCCGTCCCTTTTTAGTAGTAGGCAAGCCAATAATGAAATCCATGGTAATGTGCATCTGTTTGCCTCTGTAGGAATAGGTAATGGTTGCAACAAACCACTTGGCTTATGGGCGATGCCCTTATTCTTTGCATTGATAAGGCATGCACTTCAAGACAAAATCTTTGACATCTTTGCACAGTGCTTTCCAATAAAAGCTTTTATTGATCCTATCATAGGTTTTGGAAACTCCAAGGTGTGAAGAATGCAACTCCTCCATAATTTTTTGTGTAAAAGAAAAAGTAAAAGGAATGATAATTTTGCCATTTAACCATATTAGGCCATTTTAAAGCTGATAATGTGAGTCATTTTCCATGAGACCTTGCGATACCTTTTGAAAAATATGGTTGAGCTCTTCATCCAAAAGATAGGCTTCATGTAGTTCTTCAATCCAGTCACTATGTAGCTCAGTCATTAGGTGAAACTTTGCAGGTCCACATACGAGAAAGAGAATTAGCCACTACGTTGTCTTTGGCCCTCGTATGAATGATGTCAAAACCATAATTTTGGAGTGTAGCTACCCACCTACGCTGCTTAGAAGTAAGATTGTACTGAGTGAGGAAATACTTAAACACCCTGTGATCATTGTGAACTCTAAACTAGATACCATACAAATAATGGTGTCATTTCTTTATTGCATGCAACATAGCCAACATCTCTTGGTCATAGATATTCATAGCTATTTCCTTATCTATAAGCTTGCGACTTTCAAAGGCAATCACTCCATACTCCTATAACAAAACAACCTATGTACCTTAGCCACTAGTATCACAATGTATGGTAAACTCCTTCGAAAAATCTGGGAATACTAGAATAGGTGTAGAAGTAAGGAGTCCCTTTAATTGGTCAAAGATACTATCCGCAAGAGCATCCAAAAAGAAAGCTTTCTTCTTTGACCTATCAGTCAAAGGAGCTACAATAGCTGCATATTGCTTGATGAATCGACGATAAAATGAAGATAGACTAAGAAACCCTCTAAGTGAAGTAGTGATAGTAGGTGTCAACCAATCTTTAACACATTGCATCTTCTTGGGGGGTCAGCCTAGATCCCCTTTTCATTGACAAGATGTCCCAAGTATTCTACTTCAGTCTGCATAAAAGAGCATTTCTTTTCCTTAGCAAAGAGTGTGATGTCTCAATACATTAAAAACCTTCCTCATATGTAATAAATGGTCCTGAAGGGTCTTACTGTAAATCAAAATGTCATCAAAGAAGACGAGGACAAACTGAAAGAGAAAAGGCTTCAATATCTTGTTCATTAGACTCTCGAAGGTAGCTGGAGCATTTGTAAGCCCAAATGGCATCACTAGGAAATGGTAGAGTCCTCGATGAGTCCTAAAAGCAGCTTGATTTCATCACCCTTTGGCATACATATGTGATGATACCATGACCTCAAGTCAATCTTCTAAAGAATCTAGCCCCCTTGAGTTCATCAAGAAAATCATCAATTCTGGGTATTGGGTACCTATTCTTCACTGTGATCTTGTTAAGATCCATGTAATCAATACACATCCTAAAAGATCCATCTTTCTTTTTAACTAACAAGACTGGAGATGCATGGGTGAAGAAATGAGTTCAATGAATCCCATTTCAAGAAGCTCCTTGCATGGGGTGAAGAAATGGGTTCAATGAATCCCATTTCAAGAAGCTCCTTGTTTTTCTTGGCTACTTCTTGTAAAATATTACACGGCGTAGTGAACAGAATCTGAGAAAGAGATAGAGAGTACACAACAGATAAGAGGAGAATCAATAAATTCTTTAGCTCCAAACAACTGATACAAAGATGGCTCTGTCCACCTGTGCACTTCCACTGTGTGAAGCTTAGACGGCGATCTAGACAAAAGATAGGTGAAGAGCTTAAGGCTAGTTGAAACAACAACTCTGACTAGGTGAAAGATGAGTGATCGATGGCTGTGAAGGGGTTTATCTTTTATAGCCCGCGAAGGTCGTTAGGTCGTCCTACTAATCGATCTACCATATGAGCCTCCACTAGTCGGCTAGGGAATATTCCAAGAAATATTCCCTTTACCATTAACTCCCTTACCCCGCAACTCGATACAATGCACCTCGAGTTGCTACCATCTTAACCATTCCGTCTAACCCAAAGATTAGACCCACAATGTGTCAAGATTGTGGGAGAGAAGGAAGGAGTCTCACTTGAAGCTTTCTTGCTTGCACAATGGGGGAATACACACAAGGGTGGAGGCTAAAAACAGTTTTCCTCTTCTTAGTTGTGTAAGCCAAAAGAACTCAAGTACAAAGAAATAGAAGAACCCTATGTATGGGTCTCAAACCAAACTCAACTAACTAAGGTGGCATACTAACTGAGCCACGAACTAGAGTAGATAAGGATAGCTATCATGTAGCTATTATTCATGGGCGGTGTACCAACCGCGTCTGCAACTGACAAGTCGGTGACATAAATACACAACGGTCACCCTGGCGTATCACTAGTGGAGCTTGATATCTCAACACTCCCCCTCGAGCTCAATCCCAATTCCTGCACACCAAGCAGGTCTCTGAACTTGCGCAGCTTCTCTGCGCCCAATGCCTTCGTGAATATGTCAGCTACCTGATCCTCTGTGCTGACATAAACTAGATCAATAAGACCTAGTAAAACCCTCTCTCGCACATAGTGATAATGCACCTCAATGTGCTTTGTTCTAGCATGATAGACTGGGTTATTTGCCAAGTGTATACTACTCATGTTGTCACAATAAATGACAACTGGCCCATCTGTAGACTGATGCATATCATAAAGTAGCTTATGCAACCAAGCTACCTCACATGCAGCCATTGCTGCTCCCCTGTACTCAACCTCTGTGCTCGACAAGGCAACTGTAGGCTGTTTCTTGCTGCTCCAAGTGACTGCAGCACTCCCAAAAGAGAACACATATCCACTGGTAGATCGTCTATCAAAAATACTACCAGCCCAATCCACATCAGTGTATCCATGCAACTGTATCTGAACCCCAGTCTCATAAAATAGTCCATACTGCAATGTGGACTTCACATACCTGAGTATGCGTCTAGCCGCATCCAAATGTGATTTCCTTGGAGCCTGCATAAACTGACTTACCAATCCAACAACATAGCTCAAATCTGGCCTGGTAATAGTCATATAAATCAAACTTCCTACTATGCGTCTGTACATAGTAGGGTCTTCTAGAAGCTCACTTGCATCTGTGCTCAGCTTCACATTCTGCTCCAAAGCAACTGAAATAGGCTTATAGCCTGTCATGCCATATTTAGACAGCATGTCCAATCCATACTGCCTCTGCAAGAGCTGTATCCCACTTGGTGATCTAATCACCTCAATGCCCAAGAAATAATGCAGCTCTCCCAAATCCTTCATCTCAAACTTCTGCTTCAATAGCATTTTCACATGAAGGATATCTTCATCACTATCACCTCTCATAATCAAATCATCAACATAAATGACAAGTAGCATAATACCTTTCTCTGTTTTTCTCACATAAAGTGAGAAATCTGCCTTGGAAATCTGAAAGCCAATAGCGACAAGATACTGTCCTATCTTGTCAGACCATGCTCTAGGTGCTTGCTTCAAGCCATACAAGGCTTTCTTCAACCTGCAAACAAACTCAGGATGAACAGCATGCACATGACCTGGTGGCTGCTCCATATAGACCTCTTCTTGCAAATCACCATGCAAGAAGGCATTCTTTACATCCATCTGATGTAAAGACCATCCCTTTGATGCAGCCATAGCAATAACTCCTCTTATGGTTGCCATCCTTGCAACCGGACTGAATGTTTCTTCATAGTCAATGCCATATGTTTGTGCATACCCCTTGACTACTAATCTTGCCTTGTATCTGTTCACAGAACCATCTGCATTGTGCTTCACCTTATAAACCCACTTACAGCTAATTGCATTTTTACCTTTAGGCAAAGGTACCAATTCCCATGTAGCATTTGCTTCCAAGGCATCCATTTCTTTATCCATGGCTTTCTCCCATTTTTCTTTTCCTATGGCTTGCTCAAAAGAAGTGGGTTCTGGTTCCTGTATCACTTTGACCATATATGCATAGTGAATGGCTGTAAATCCATCATATTTCAGCCTATCAACAGGATACCTAGCTCTAGTAGACCTGCGCAAAGTAGGTTCACTCCCAGGTGCTCTCAAAACATCCCTGGTCTTCCTTACTCCAGGTGTAACAATAGAAGGAATACCCAACTCATCATCAATGCTCTGTTCTGAGCCACTGGATTCACCATCCACATAAGAGTGAGTTGCATTCACATCAAACATGGGCTGATCAACCTTCTCTTTTCCTTTTCGTGATACCTGCATACCACTATCTACATTATTTTGAGAAGATTCTCCTGATCTCAATCTACCTGTCCATGGCGAAGAATGTGAACCACTGCTAGAGGACGCTCCAAGTCCACTAATATTTTATGACTGCTGCTGTGAATTCTATGCAGCATTACCATTTTGTGCATCTACATCATCAATCACATTTACTGGTTTATACTAGCTTCTCATCTCATCAAAGACAACATCTCTGCTCACTGTAAACTTACGAGTAGAAGGGTTATAGCATTTATACCCTTTTTGCTGCAGAGAGTAACCAATAAAGATGCACTTCTCAGCTTTTGGATCCAACTTGGATCTCAACTCATCTGGCACATGTACATAGGCAATGCAACAAAAAATTTTCAAATGAGAAATATCTGGTTTTCTACCAGTATACCTCTCCTCTGGAGTCATTCCATGTATTGCTGCAGTGGGAGTCATGTTCATTATGTAGACTGCTGTAGCAATTGCTTCAGCCCAATAAAAATCCGGTAAGTCTTTTTCATTGAGCATGGCACGAGATACCTCTCCAATATGCCTATTTTTTCTTTCTGCAATTCCATTTTGTTGTGGGGTATGACTGCATGAATATTGCTGCTTTATGCCATGCTCCTGCAAGAACCTTGCAAACTCATTTGAGAGGTACTCTCCCCCTCCATCTGACCTTAGGCATTTTATCTGCAGGCCTGTTTCTTTTTCAACCATAGCTTTAAGAGTTTTGAAATGCCCAAAAACTTCACTTTTCTTTTTCATAAAATACACCCAAACTTTTCTGCTATAGTCATCAATAAAACTGACAAAATAATGACAGCCTCCAAGAGATGTAGCTTTAGTAGTCCACACATCAGAGTGGATTAATTCCAATGGCTTCTCACTCTCTTGAACATGTCTAGGAAATGGTTTCCTTGCCTGTTTTCCAAACTGACAGGCTTCACATACCTTATGCATTTCTACAACCTTGAATTTGGGCAATCCTGCAACAATATTTTGGGCCTGCATTGATTTAAGTCGCTGTACATTAACATGACCAATGTGTTTATGCAAGATATCAATATCTGCAACTACACCGGTCCCATGTGCAAACATTGCTGCACTCAATTTAGACATGTCTGCATCCAATGTAAACATTCTGTCCTTCTTCTTTCCTTTTGCTATCAAGCGACCTTTATTTTTCATATCCTCAACAAAGCATCTATGAGGATTAAATCTGACCTGCAAGCCCTGCTCAACCATTTGACCAACTGAAACCAGATTCTTGGTGATATTTGGGACATGAAATACATCTGACATGTATTTCTTTTTCCCATTCTGCATAGACAAAGGAATTTTTCCAATCTGCACAATAGGATGTGCAGTATCATCACCAGTCTCCACAAATCCTGGTTTTTCCATTTTCCTTGTATCCTCCATCCATTCTCCATGACCTGTCATGTGGTTTGATGCACCTGAGTCAACATACCATACATCGTTGCTTTCTTCTGCACTTGTCACATAATTGTTCATATGCTGCACCATAAACAGATGCTCATTTCTGTCATCACCCTGTCTACTAGAGGATGCATAATTCCCTTGTTACAGTTTTCCATTCATGATGTCATTATGCTTTTTATAGCAGTCTTTAGCTATATGACCCATTTTACCACAATAGTAGCATTCAACATTACTGTTTGCATTTTGGCCTCTTTGCCATCCACCACGACCTCTTTGGCTCCCCCTGCCTCTAGAGTTACCACATTCTCCTCCATAGGACTGGTTTTCTTGAGTTTGCTGCATATTCTGATTTCTACCATGGCCTCCATATCGGCCTCCTCTACCTCTGCCTCTACCTCTTCCAGCATTTGAGTAGAAGACAGCTTCTTTTGAAGTTCCTCCTGAAGAAGATGCACCACCATTTCTCTGTTCCTCAGAAATTAGAAGAGCAATCAACTCCTCAAAATCAGGAAATCTTTCACGAACAGAAATGGATGTTCGGAACTGTGCATAATCCTTTCCTAGACCATTCAAGGTCACTGAGACTAAATCATCATCTTTCACTGGCGACCCAATGGAAGCAAGTGCATCTGCAATCTTTTTCACCTTCATGTGGTAGTCATTGATGCTCATACTTTCTCTTTGCACATTATGCAACTCTTGCTTGAGCTACATTTTCCTGGCTTGCGTATTTGTGCTATACATTTTTGACAAAGTATCCCATGCCTCCTTTGGCGTACTTGCATCCTAAATATGCACAATCATAGAGTCTGAAATGCTGATAGACAGCCAGTACATAACTTTCCTGGCCCTCTCATGCCATGCTTTGAATGCCTGCATTTGCTGTTGATTGGGAACATCAGGAAGAACTGGTTCTTCTTCATTTCCTGCAACAAATTCCCAATATCCTTTTCCCATAAGGAAATTTGTCATTCTAAACTTCCATGCTTGGAAGTTGTTCTTGTCAAGCTTTTCAGTGTGACAATCTGTGAAAGAGAATCAGACGCCATTACAGAACACTGCAAAAAATTCTGTCACTGCAAAGAACATAGCTTCAGCCTCACAAGGGCAAATCTGCAAAATTGGCGAAAGTGGTATTTGACCACACAGTCACTTCCTAGTGACGATTTTGCATCAACAGGCAAGAGGGATGATTCTGTAACTCCCAATGTCTCTGCGCACAAGCATATGATGCAATTTCTACAGTAACTTTTCACCGACCTGTAGAACAGTGGCTGCACAGCATAAAACTGGGCCTTTTCCTGGGTGCGTGCAGAAAACTTCCGCCTCCAAAACAGGCCCCGAAATGGCCTCAAATAAAAAAAACAAGGTTGCCAAGGGCTAAAGCCCTTGCCCGCAGCATATACTGCCCTCTTGCTTCACTGCGAAGGGCGTCTCCTCAACCTGAGACAATGCACTCCTACACTTTCCGACTGTGCTGTCTGCAGAGACTTGCTCCCAAAACAGAAAATGAAAGCAACACTGCTCCTCTTACCAGAACACCGCGAGCTTGGCTTGCTTCCTTGAGCTCCTTACCACGAACAAGGCTCTGATACCATGTCAAGATTGTGGGAGAGAAGGAAGGAGTCTCACTTGAAGCTTTCTTGCTTGCACAATGGGGGAATACACACAAGGGTGGAGGCTGAAAATAGTTTTCCTCTTCTTAGTTGTGTAAGCCAAAAGAACTCAAGTACAAAGAAATAGAAGAACCCTATGTATGGGTCTCAAACCAAACTCAACTAACTAAGGCGGCATACTAACTGAGCCACGAACTAGAGTAGATAAGGATAGCTATCATGTAGCTATTATTCATGGGCAGTGTACCAACCGCGTCTGCAACTGACAAGTCGGTGACATAAATACACAACGGTCACCCTGGCGTATCACGAGTGGAGCTCGATATCTCAACACAATGGTCACCTTTTTGCCATCCGGTCACATAGACCTCATCTGATATACAAGTCAGGACTTAACCAATGTCTGGCTCACATTTGGCTTCTCCTCATAATGGGGGCCTTACAACTTTGAGCACTATGGATCATTGGTAGCACCTAATGAGGGTGATCATATCTAACACCCCCCCTCAATGTCCACCCATAGGTGAACTATCTCCTCAGCCCAATGTCGAGTCTCTGAAGATGAACTTGAAGCAGACCCTTCGTAAGTGATTTGGTGAAGATATCTGCTCCATTCTCCTCTGTTGGACAGTAGACCAGTTCCACTATCCCATCCTCTATCAAATCACGCACATAGTGATACTGGATCTCTATATGCTTGGTGCGCGCATGAAACATTGGATTTTTGGCAATGGCAATGCAACTCTGATTGTCACATCACAACACAGTTGGTTCTTCATCTTGCATCCCTATATGCCATAGAATCCTTCTCAACCATACTGCTTCACATGTAGCAAAACAAGCTGCCTTGTACTTTGCTTTGGTGGAAGACAATGCCACTGTTGGTTGCTTCTTACTAATCCAAGAGAAAATTCCTGAACCCAAAGAAAAACAATAACCAGAAACTGACTTCTTGGAATCAATGTCTCCTGCCCAATTTGAGTCACAGTTCCCCACAAGAGAAGTTCCAAAACTGTATGTGATACCATAGTCAAGAGTTTCCTTCAAGTATCTAAGCATCCGCATGTTGAGATATCGAGCTCCACTCGTGATACGCCAGGGTGACCGTTGTGTATTTATGTCCCAACTTGTCAGTTGCAGACGCGATTGGTACACCGCCCATGAATAATAGCTACATGATAGCTATCCTTATCTACTCTAGTTCGTGGCTTAGTTAGTATGCCACCTTAGTTAGTTGAGTTTGGTTTGAGACCCATACATAGGGTTCTTCTATTTCTTTGTACTTGAGTTCTTTTGGCTTACACAACTAAGAAGAGGAAAACTGTTTTCAGCCTCCACCCTTGTGTGTATTCCTCCATTGTGCAAGCAAGAAAGCTTCAAGTGAGACTCCTTCCTTCTCTCCCACAATCTCGACATGGTATCAGAGCCTTGTTCGTGGTAAGGAGTTCAAGAAATCAAGCCAAGCTCGCGGTGTTCTGGTAAGAGGAGTAGTGTTGCTTTCATTTTCTGTTTTGGGAGCAGATCTCTGCAGGTAGCACAGCCGGAAAGTGCAGGAGTGCATTGTCTCAGGTTGAGATGCCCTTTGCGGTGAAGCAAGAGGGCAGTATATGCTGCAGGGAAGGGCTTTAGCCCTTGGCGACCTTGTTTTTTTTATTTGAGGCCATTTCGGGGCCTGTTTTGGAGGCGGAAGTTTTCTGCACGCACTCAAGAAAAGGCCCAGTTTTATGCTGTGCAGCCACTGTTCTACAGGTCGGTGAAAAGTTACTGTAGAAATTGCATCGTATGCTTGTGCCCAGAGACATTGGGAGTTACAGAATCATCCCTGTTGCATGTTGATGCAAAATCGTCACTAGGAAGTGACTGTGTGGTCAAATACCACTTTCGCAAGTTTTGGAGATTTCTCCCTTGTGAGGGTGAAGCTGTGTTTTTTGCAGTGACAGAATTTTTTGCAGTGTTCTGTAATGGCATCTGATTCTCTTTCATAGATTGTCACTGAAAAGCTTGACAAGAACAACTTCCAAGCATGGAAGTTTAGAATGACGAATTTCCTTATGGGAAAAGGATATTGGGAATTTGTTGCAGGAAATGACGAACCAGTTCTTCCTGATGTTCCCAATCAACAGCAAATGCAGGCATTTAAAGCATGGCATGAGAGAGCCAGGAAAGTTATGTATTGGCTGTCTATCAGCATTTCAGACTCTATGATTGTGCATATTCAAGATGCAAGTACGCCAAAGGAGGCATGGGATACTTTGTCAAAAATGTATAGCACAAATACACAAGCTAGGAAAATGCAGCTCAAGCAAGAGTTGCACAATGTGCAAAGAGAAAGTATGAGCATCAATGACTACCACATGAAGGTGAAGAAGATTGCAGATGCACTTGCTTCCATTGGGTCGCCAGTGGAAGATGATGATTTAGTTTCTGTGACCTTAAATGGTCTAGGAAAGGATTATGCACAGTTCCGAACGTCCATTTCCGTCCGTGAAAGATTTCCTGATTTTGAGGAGTTGATTGCTCTTCTAATTTCTGAGGAGCAGAGAAATGGTGGTGCATCTTCTTCATGAGGAACTTCAAAAGAAGCTGTCTTCTACTCAAATGCTGGAAGAGGTAGAGGCAGAGGTAGAGGAGGCCGATTTGGAGGTCGTGGCAGCAAACTCAAGAAAACCAGTCCTATGTAGGAGGACGTGGTAACTCTAGATGCAGGGGGAGCCAAAGAGGTCGTGGTGGATGGCAAAGAGGCAAAAATGCAAACAGTAATGTTGAATGCTACTACTGTGGTAAAATGGGTCATATGGCTAAAGACTGCTATAAAAAGCAGAATGACATCATGAATGGAAAACTGCAACAAGGGAATTATGCATCTTCTAGTAGACAGGGTGATGACAGAAATGAGTATTTTTTATGGTGCAGCACATGAACAATTCTGTGACAAGTGCAGAAGAAAGCAATGATGTATGGTATGTTGACTCAGGTGCATCAAACCACATGACAGGTCATGTAGAATGGATGGAGGATGCAAGGAAAATGAAAAAACCAAGATTTGTGGAGACTGGTGATGATACTGCACATCCTATTGTGCAGATTGGAAAAATTCCTTTGTCTATGCAGGATGGGAAAAAGAAATACCTGTCCGATGTATTTCATGTCCCGAATATCACCAAGAATCTGGTTTCTATTGGTCAAATGGTTGAGCAGGGCTTGCAGATCAGATTTAATCCTCATGGATGCTTTGTTGAGGATATGAAAAATAAAGGTCACTTGATAGCAAAAGGAAAGAAGAAGGGCAGAATGTTTACATTGGATGCAGACATGTCTGAATTGAGTGCAGCAATGTTTGCACATGGGACCGGTGTAGTTGCAGATATTGATATCTGGCATAAACGCATTGGTCATGTTAATGTACAGCCACTTAAATCAATGCAGGCCCAAAATATTGTTGCAGGTTTGCTGAAATTCAAGATTGCAGAAATGCATAAGGTATGTGAAGCCTGTCAGTTTGGAAAACAGGCAAGGAAACCATTTCCTAGACATGTTCAAGAGAGTAAGAAGCCATTGGAATTAATCCACTCTGATGTGTGGACAACTAAAGCTGCATCTCTTGGAGGCTGTCATTATTTTGTCAGTTTTATTGATGACTATAGCAGAAAAGTTTGGGTGTATTTTATGAAAAAGAAAAGTGAAGTTTTTGGGCATTTCAAAACTCTTAAAGCGATGGTTGAAAAAGAAACAAGCCTGGAGATAAAATGCCTAAGGTCAGATGGAGGGGGAGAGTACCTCTCAAATGAGTTTGCAAGGTTCCTGCAGGAGCATGGCATAAAGAAGCAATATTCATGCAGTCATACCCCACAACAAAATGGAATTGCAGAAAGGAAAAACAGGCATATTGGAGAGGTATCTCGTGCCATGCTCAATGAAAAAGACTTGCCAGATTTTTATTGGGCTGAAGCAGTTGCTACAGTAGTCTACATAATGAACAGGACTCCCACTGCAGTCTACATAATGTGCAGCAATACATGGAATGACTCCAGAGGAGAGGTATACTGGTAGGAAACCAGATATTTCTCATTTGAAAATTTTTGGTTGCATTGCCTATGTACATGTGCCAGATGAGTTGAGATCCAAGTTGGATCCAAAAGCTGAGAAGTGCATCTTTATTGGTTACTCTCTGCACAACAAAAAGGGTATAGATGCTATAACCCTTCTACTCGTAAGTTTACAGTGAGTAGAGATGTTATTTTTTATGAGATGAGTAGCTGGTATAAACCAGTAAATGTGATTGATGATGTAGATGCACAAAATGGTAATGCTGCACAGAATTCACAGCAGCAGTCACAAAATATTAGTGGACATGGAGCGTCCTCTAGCAGTGGTTCATATTCTTTGCCATAGACAGGCAGATTGAGATCATGAGAATCTTCTCAAAGCAATGCAGATAGTGGTATGTAGGTATCACGAAAAGGAAAAGAGAAGGTTGATCAGCCCATGTTTGATGTGAATGCAGGTCACTCTTATGTGGATGGTGAATCCAGTGGCTTAGAACAGAGCATTGATGATGAGTTGGGTATTCCTTCTATTGTTACACATGGAGTAAGGAAGACCAGGGATGTTTTGAGAGCACCTGGGAGTGAACCTACTTTGCGCAGGTCTACGAGAGCTAGGTATCCTGTGAATAGGCTAAAATATGATGGATTTACAGCCATTCACTATGCATATATGGTCAAAGTGATACAGGAACCAGAACCCACTTCTTTTGAGCAAGCCATGGGAAAAGAAAAATGGGAGAAAGCCATGGATGCCTTGGAAGCAAATGCTACATGGGAATTGGTACCTTTGCCTAAAGGTAAAAATGCAATTGGCTGTAAGTGGGTTTATAAGGTGAAGCACAATGCAGATGGTTCTGTGAACAGATACAAGGCAAGATTAGTAGTCAAGGGGTATGCACAAACATATGGCATTGACTATGAAGAAACATTCAGTCCGGTTGCAAGGATGGCAACCGTAAGAGCAGTCATTGCTATGGCTGCATCAAAGGGATGGTCTTTACATCACATGGATGTAAAGAATGCCTTCTTGCATGGTGATTTGCAAGAAGAGGTCTATATGGAGCAGCCACCAGGTTATGTGCATGTTGTTCATCCTGAGTTTATTTGCAGGTTGAAGAAAGCCTTGTATGGCTTGAAGTAAGCACCTAAAGCATGGACTGACAAGATAGGACAGTATCTTGTCACTATTGGCTTTCAGATTTTCAAGGCAGATTTCTCACTTTATGTGAGAAAAACAGAGAAAGGTATTATGCTACTTGTCATTTATGTTGATGATTTGATTATGAGAGGTGACAGTGATGAAGATATCCTTCATGTGAAAATGCTATTGAAGCAGAAGTTTGAGATGAAGGATTTGGGAGAGCTGCGTTATTTCTTGGGCATTGAGGTGATTAGATCACCAAGTGGGATACAGCTCTTGCAGAGGCAGTATGGATTGGACATGATGTCCAAATATGGGATGACAAGTTGTATGCCTATTTCAGTTCCTTTGGAGCAGAATGTGAAGCTGAGTACAGATGCAGGTGAGCTTCTAGAAGACCCTACTATGTATAGACGCATAGTAGGAAGTTTGATTTATATGACTATTACCAAGCCAGATTTGAGCTATGCTGTTGGATTGGTAAGTTAGTTTATGTAGGCATGCGGTTAGATGCATACTCAGGTATGTGAAGTCCACATTGCAGTATGGACTATTTTATGAGACTGGGGTTCAGATACAGTTGCATGGATACACTGATGCTGATTGGGCTGGTAGTATTTCTGATAGACGATCTACCAGTGGATATGTGTTCTCTTTTGGGAGTGCTGCAGTCACTTGGAGCAGCAAGAAACAGCCTACAGTTGCCTTGTCGAGCACAGAGGCTGAGTACAGGGGTGCAGCAATGGTTGCATGTGAGGTAGCTTGGTTGCATAAGCTACTTTATGATATGCATCAGTCTATAGATGGGCCAGTTGTCATTTATTGTGACAACATGAGTAGTATACACTTGGCAAATAACCCAGTCTATCATGCTAGAACAAAGCACATTGAGGTGCATTATCACTATGTGCGAGAGAGGGTTTTACTAGGTCTTATTGATCTAGTTTATGTCAGCACAGAGGATCAGGTAGCTGACATATTCACGAAGGCATTGAGCGCAGAGAAGTTGCGCAAGTTCAGAGACCTGTTTGGTGTGCAGGAATTGGGATTGAGCTCGAGGGGGAGTGTTGATATATCAAGCTCCAGTCGTGATACGCCAGGGTGACCGTTGTGTATTTATGTCACCGACTTGTCAGTTGCAGACGCGGTTGGTACACCGCCCATGAATAATAGCTACATGATAGCTATCCTTATCTACTCTAGTTCGTGGCTCAGTTAGTATGCCACCTTAGTTAGTTGAGTTTGGTTTGAGACCCATACATAGGGTTCTTCTATTTCTTTGTACTTGAGTTCTTTTGGCTTACACAACTAAGAAGAGGAAAAATGTTTTCAACCTCCACCCTTGTGTGTATTCCCCCATTGTGCAAGCAAGAAAGCTTCAAGTGAGACTCCTTCGTTCTCTCCCACAATCTCGACACCGCATCCTAGCCTTCCAATGACTCTCATGAGGTTTATTTGAGAACCTGCTCAAAACACCAACAGGAAAACTGATATCTGGTCTGGTGTTACACAAGTAGATCAGACTGCCAACCAACCTCCTATACCTCCCAATGTCTGCTAGTGCTGATGTATCCTCGACGGATAACTTTGCATTCACCTCCATAGGTGTAGCTATCTCCTTGCACTCGGTCATGCCAAATGCCTTCAAGATCTCCCATGCATACTTCTTCTGAGAGATGAAGATCTTTCCTGGCTCTTGCTAGACTTCAATCCCCAAACAATAGTGTAGCAAGCCTAAGTCTGTCATTTCAAACTCAGAACTCAAAGCCTTTCGAGTTTGGTTGATCATATCTTCATAGTCACATGTAATAAGAAGGTCGTCCACATATAGGACAATCACTACAGACTTTTTACCTCCTTGTAAACATACAAGTTAGCATCTGAGGCACATCTTTTGAAGTTTAGGTTTAAAAAGAACTTATCTATCCGCTGGTACCATGCTTTGGGGGCTTGTTTCAGCCCATACAATGCCTTCTTCAGCTTACACACTTTGTTCTCAGAATAGGGGGCCTCAAACCCTGGTGGCTGAGCCACGTACACCTCCTCCTTGAGGTCACCATTTAAGAACGCTGACTTAACATCCATTTGGTACACTGGCCACTTCTTGTGGGCAGCCACTGCAAAAGTACCGTGCGAATAGTGGTCATTCTGGCAGTGGGGGCAAATGACTCTTGAAAATCAAACCCTTCAACTTGTGAAAATCCTTGGGCAACCAGTCTAGCTTTGTACTTTTTTAAGGTACCATCAGCCTTGTACTTGACCTTCCAAATCCACTTGGTGCCAATAACCTTCCGCTTTGCTGGTCAATCCACTAGCTCCCAAGTGTCATTCTTCATTATGCTGTCATACTCCGCTTACATAGCAGCCTTCCATGATGGATCTGCAAGTGCTTCTTCTAAGTCAGTTGGCTCCTTTATTTCTCTCATAATCTCAACCATCAAGGCCATATTGACTATGTGAGCAGAAGCCCTCCTTTGCTCCTCTATTCTCTGAGACCTCCTTGGTCCGTTTGTCTTCTCCTCAATAGATGCAGGCATAGAATTATTGTGGTCATAGAGCTGCTTCACCCAACGCGGCAATGGATTTTCCGGTGGGGTGATGTCAGGTTGGTGAACTTTTTCCTCATCATCTGAAGATGATGCTTCCTCCTCCTTAAGGATAGGGATAGCTCTCGGGACAGGTTCATAGTGGACTATTTCTTCACTTGATTATAAAGTGGAAGAACTTGCCTTCTCCTCCTCAACTGTATGCGGCTCCTCCTTGAACACCACATCACAGCTCGCGATGATCTTCTTTGCCTCTTGGCCATACAATTTGTAAGCCTTCTGCTCATCACTGTAACTTGTTTCTCTTCTCATCTGGAACATGTGCATAACATTCACATCCAAAAATTCTGAAATGTGAGACAGATGGTTTCTTACCAGTGTCAGCCTCATGAGGTGTTTTTCCCTTGAGAGCCTTTGTATAGCTCCGATTTAGAATGTAGACTGCAGTATTAACAGCTTCAGCCCAAAAATGGTTAGGCAATCCCTTGCCCTTTAGCATGCATCTTGCCATCTCCACAATGGTGTGATTCCTGCGTTCCACAACACCGTTCTGCTGAGGTGTGTGAGGCGTCGTCAATTGACGCTTGATCCCTTTGCTCTTGCAAAAGCCTTCAAACTCCTTTGAGTTGAACTCACCACCACCATATGTTCTAAATTTCTTCACACTTTTCCCTGTTTCATTCTCAACAAGTATTAGCCATTCTTTAAACTTACCAAAAGCTTGAGCCTTATCACGAAGGAAGTACACCCACATCTTCCTACTGTAGTCGTCGACAATCAACATAAAATAAGAAGATCCCCCCAAGGCCTGTGTAGGCATCTTACCACACAAGTCAGCATGCACCAACTCTAGAGGAGCATGTGCTCTATTCTTGCTTTCTTGTGGAAATGTCTTTCTCTGTTGCTTGCCCATCATACAAGCTTCACATGGTTCCTTCAATTCAGTTATTTTAGGTAGGTGAGCAACCATACCTTGCTTTTGCATCTCCTTCAATACTGCAAATTCGATGTGTCCAAACCTTTCATTCCAAAGCTTACTTGTGCCCACTCCAGCGGT
Organism: Lygodium microphyllum; assembly: GCF_053477565.2. NCBI lineage: Eukaryota > Viridiplantae > Streptophyta > Polypodiopsida > Schizaeales > Lygodiaceae > Lygodium > Lygodium microphyllum. The sequence goes on from NC_141150.1 coordinate 47,340,195, forward strand.
GGCTGTAAGAGCACTTAGCTCATGCAGGTTGTTCCTTCTTTCTCCTTTGCCAACAATTGTGCCAGCACTATCAAGAATTTCTGCACCTGTCATCTTGAACCTCACTTCATGACCAAGATCAGTTGTGGCAGCAACTGATAACAGATTTCTCCTGATTTCGGGAACATACAACACATTTGAAAGCTTTTTGACTTCACCATTTGCAGCAACAAAAGAAATAGTACCTGTGCCCACAGCAGGGTATTTAGCATCATTTCCAATCGTCACAGTGATGGATTCTTGTAGAGGCTGCATAGAATTGTATAGACCTTTCTTGTTGGTCATGTGACGAGAGGCCCCACTATCCAACACCCATGAGTCAGTGGTAGATTCTTCTTGCGAAGTAGAAGAAGCCATTTTTTATTTGTGTTTAGCATGTGTACTTACTAGAGTACCATTGATAGGCCACAAAATGACCTCTTGTTGCAAGTATATTGGCTAAATTGTTGCTTATTATCACCATATAATATCCAAGAATCGAGAATAAAATAAGAAGAGAACAAACGATAGGAGTAAAGAGAATCCCAAAAACTTATACAACAGAAGAATTGATACGATCTTCCCCTATGCATGGGTGAGTACCTCTCCCATGCATGTAGTTATAATATTGAATGGACACAATCTTTTCCCATGCATAGGTGAGCACCTCCCCCATGCATGCATTTAAAATACAGAATTAAACTTTTGTGTTTAAAATATATTTAAAATATCTTTTGAGGTATTGCTTTTCCTTTCCTTACATGACTTGCTTTTCTGTAAATAAATTAAATACACCCCATTCTAAGTAGCTTTACAACCAAAGAAAATATATTATCTTTTTTTAATAAGTATATCAATATAAATCTATTACACGTGCGCATAGACAAAGGTCCTTGTGCTAATATATGCATATAAAATATAGTATCACTAATAATATTTTTCCACATTGTGAAATGCATATATTTTATGCATTAAAATACATATTCCAAAAATAATAATTTCAAAGAACTCCATCTAATTATATGCTCACCACAACACAAAATACATTAGTATCCTTTTATCTATCTACCAAGCATAATGTGACTAGTATCATACACATGTGTTAGCATGATAAGTCATGGATTATGCAACAAATAGAAAAAAATTCATAATAGTGAAAATCAATAAATATAATTTCATTTCTTGGGGGTTTTAAAAAAAAATCAAGTTGGATAACTCAAATAAAAATATACAAGGATAGCCAATCATATGCTAGTACTATCTCATGCGACAAATCTACAATGTATATTAGTGCCGCCTTTTATGGCAAATATGCACTATAAAATTCCATGGATTGTACAAGAAACATTGCCTACTATGATGAATCTGTGCTTGTGGGATATGCAATATGATTGTGAGTGTCAGGCATTAATTAGATTGTCATATTACAAAGTTAGAACTGATTTTTGAATCCCATTGTGATTCTTTCATCGAATGAATTCCATACTTAACTAATTACCTATGGCATTAATGTCCATGTTTGGGTAGTAGTGTGGTCATGGTCAAAGATTACTTCAAGACCTAAAATTTTAGTATCAGCCTATAACAAAGATGGGTCATTAACTATAGGTATAACTGGAGTTGTTCCCTTGGATGGTTTCAACAAACTAATGCAAAAAGAATTATGTATTTGTTGTTGCGAGTGAGGAGAAATGCTTAATTTGAATGTAAATTTTGAAGCAAAACTGAGCTTTGGATGTCTTTCAATATGTTGTAATCTCCTCTTTTTAATCAAGAATCATAATAATGCTATCTTCATAAGTAAATCTTAGAATAAAATTTATCAAAACTATGATTGTATTGCTTCTATAGGTAGACTATAGTCTAAATGTAGTTTTAAATACCAGAGTCAATCGCGATTATAAGGTTTTGACAATGATCACTACTAGAATTTTGGCATAGCGATTATAAGGTTATAGAATCTCTTCTTGGGACAAGTAATGATGACTAGGGGATTGCTTACCATAGACTTTCTCAAGAAGTGCTTTGCTTTTACTTGGATATAATTAGATAGTGATGGCTATATACTAAGATACCTAGTAACTTAAATAGTTAATAATCTAAACATTGAGATTGAGCTTATAGATTACCTCATAATGGCCAACAGTCACAAATTGAAAAAACAATCCTTTACACAAAGTCAAACCATACATACTTTAGAAATATGTATATTTTCCAAGGTAACACAAATATGCGAAAATAAAGCCATGATATGCAAACAATACAATACAACATTTGGGCACAGGTAAACAATTAAACCAAAGAGCATACCCTTTGGACTAAAGCACTCAATCCCAATCACAATGCACAAAACAAGTTTCTAGTAATCCTTGTTGTGAAATTCAAACAAATTTAGTGCAAAATTCAACATTGGTCATGAAGATTAACCAAACAAACTTCAGAAGGTTTCTTTTCTTAGGCTAATAGATTGTAGCAACACCTCAAAGTGGAATTCAAACTTGGAGCTCCATGTGTTTGTGTGTGTGGGATTGCTTTATAGGCCATAGTCAAAAAATTGGAAGTAGGAATTCGTCTCCATGGAGCCATGAATGGTCTTGTCGAGATCATTGGCAGGTCCTGACATCTCGGAAAGTTATTGTGGATTTTGAGTCTTTCCATGTTGTAGAGCCATTACATTCTTGGGCTTTGGCAACCCATTGCCCCATTATCGTTGGAGACTTGCATGTTTAATAAGTGGATAATATAGTCCTCATTGTTAAATAGTGCTTATAGAGAGTTGTTTAGGCAAAACATGCCATGTAGACAAGGATTAGAGGATACAAAGTATAGCCTTAGTAGGTTTAATAGGTGGCTAGAATGACTGTATAAGACTTAATCCTTTTGATGGAAGCATTGAGGGTACCGAAACAAGGCCAATGTGAATATGAACTAGCCTTAATCCTTGAAAGCGTTTGAAGATTAAGGTCTAAAGCTTAATGTGCTATAAACATATGATTGAAATAAGGAACGTGCCCGTGGCTGGCAGAGCGGCCTGACGTCGCTGATTTTGGGGCGGAAAGAGTGGTAGAATTCCCAGCGGGGCGAGAGAGAGGTGTTGTAGGTTGCAGGCTAAATGGTGGCAGAAGGAGAGTGGAGTGCCCGCCTAAGAGCTCCACGAATGAACCACTTGGAGAAAACGAATGACCATTCGTTTAATGGCACGGCTTCTCAAGAGAAGTAACTAGCTTCTCTTCATCATCATCTTACTTCAAGCAAGGAAGTATCCTCTATTGACACCTTATTTTATACAATAATTTAAAACATATACCTATATTTTCAGAAATTGGAAGAGCATTTATTTCATTCTTTCAAAGACTTGAGAAGGATATTTCTCAAGGCAAACAAGTTCTAGGTTGAAGTGAACCCTCCCAGATGAACGACGGAGAGGTGTCGATGGAAGCACACTAATGAAAGTGAGACTAAGGTCGACAAGAGGTGAATTATAATGAAAGTGGGACCGAAAATTATGGATAGAAAAAGCTTCTTCCCCCCCCCCCCCCCCCCACTTTGTTTAATCATATTAATAACAACAAGATATAAAATAGAAGATTTATTATAAAGCTCTACAACAAACTCCCAAGGATCGATGGAACAAGAGAAGAGAGATTCTTACCCTTTGGAATGGGAGTATATACTCTAATGAATAAGGGAAAAAGAATCTAGAATCATGAACCAATGTCCAATAGCTTGGACCAACATACAATATCACGCCTCTTGATGTTGATGATGAGACAAGCCATGCAAGATCAATGTATATATTCTATTTGATGTTGATGCGCAAACCAATCACCTTGCTCTGATAGCAATGTTGCTTGCCTTCACCATATAGTCAATAATAAGAAGAAAACAAATAGCATAAGTGAAGAGAATTTCAAAAAACTTGCACAACACAAGAAAGGGTGCAATCTTCCCCCATGTATGGGTGAGCACCTCCCTCGTGCATGCATTTACAATATTGAATTATTACTTTTGTACTCAAAATACATTGAAGACACATTTTTGAGGTCTTGCTTTTTCTTTCCTTGCACTACTTGCTTCTGTGCAAATAAATGAAACACACTCTATTTTAAGTAGCTTTACAACTAAAAATAATATTTTATCTTTTCTAATAAATACATCAAAATAAATCTATTGCACATGTGTATACACAAAGTCCTTACACTAATAGGTGCATACAAAATATAATGCCAATGATAATATTTTTTCATGTTGTGAAGTGCATAAATTTCATGCATTAAAATGCCATTTCAAAATAATAATTTCACTTAACTCCTTCTAATTACTTGCTCACCACAATACAAAATACATTAGTGTCCTTTCATCTATCTACCATGTATAATACAATTAGTACTGTATACACATGTTCATACAATAAGTCATGGATTATACGGTAAATAGATTTAAAAATTACAATAATAAAAATCAATAAATGCAATTTCATAACACAAACTCCATCAATATGCAATGATGCCATAAAGATACTTACGGTACGTCAACCACAGTCAACAAACATATTCTATAGATCTAGATACAAGTAAGGAATAGAGGTTCCCAGTCTTAGAACCTTGAGCAAAGATAAGATTTCCACAAGTAATCTTCCATACAGAATCACCAAAAGATACATGATTGTCAAGAATCATGTGGTGGAGAGACTTGCTTGAGCTACTATGCCAAATATACACCATACACTTAAGATAAGCTCACTTAAGAATACAAGAAGAGAGATGGAGGCCAAAATGTTTTCTTACTAGTTTTCTTCTTCTTCTTCTTCTTCCACAAACTATACAATGTACATAAAGTATATATAAGATACAATATAAAGGAAAGTGGCATACTAAGTCAAACAATGCATAATTGATTATACTATTGAGATTGGCACTATAACTATGCCAGCTATAGGTAGGTGCAACAAACTAAAAATAATAAGTGATAAGTTAGTGGCCATATAAGGATCATAATGACCACTGATGTGCTAAGTGTAGATATATGGACCCATCTAGCCAAATAGTCTATCATCAATGTCCGTACGTGTTGAGCTTGGCATCTCAACACTCCCCCTCAAGCTCAATTGTAATTCTATAACTCCAAGTAAGCTTCAAAACTTTCAAAGCTTCTTTGTGCCCAATGTCTTTGTGAAATATTAACTATCTAATCTTGTGTGTTGAAATATACTAAGTCAATCTTTCTTGCAAGTGCATTCTCTCTTACAAAATGGTAGTGCACCTCAATGTGTTTAGGAACATTGGGTTCCTAGCTAGCTATATGCTGCTCATGTTGTCACAATGAATGACAAATGGACCATCTCCTTGCACATCCAAATCACCCAATAACTTTTATAGCCATACCACCTCACATGCTGCCATAATAGCACCTCTATACTCAACCTATGTACTCGATAAAGCAACTATAGGTTGCTTTTTGTTGCTCCTTGTAACTGTTGCACTACCAATAGAAAACATAAATCCACTTGTAGATCTATTGTTTAACATGCTATGAGCCCAATCTGTATTTGTGTATCCAAACATATGTACATCCTTACCTACTTAATAAAAATGTCCATAATGTAAAGTGAACTTCACATACCTCAATATGCATCTAATTGCATCCAAATGAGGCTTTCTAGGCATTTGCATAAACTTTTGACAAGGCCAACAACATAGCTCAAGTTTGGCCTTGTGATCGTCATGTAAATTAGATTTCCTATTATCCTCCTAAACATAGTAGGGTTTTCTATCTCATCCCCAACGTCAGCACTCAACTTCACATTTTGCTCCAATATGGTACTGAAAGAGGTTTACATACTTAACATATCCAAGTCATACTACCTTTGGGATAGCTATATACCATCATCACATTTGGTCATCTCAATACCAAGAAAGTATCTCAACTCATCCAAATCCTTTATCTCAAACTTCTTCTTTAAGAAGTCCTTAACTTCAACAATCCCATAGTCACTGTTACCTGTAATAATCAAGTTATCCACATAGATGACTATGATGACCAAACCTGCATCTCCCCTTCTCATAGAAAGTGAGTGATCAACATAAAAAATATAAAAGCCAATATTGACAAGATACTCTCTGATCTTATTAGCCCATGCTCTAGATACGTGCTTCGGTCCATAGAGCACCTTCTTTAACCTGCACACATATATGAGATGCTCTAAATCCTCATAACATGTTAACTGCTCCATATACACCTCTTCTTGCAATTCACCATGTAAGAAGGTATTCTTAATATCCATTTGCTGCAAACCCTAGCCTTTGGCTATTGCCAAGGCAACCATGCATCTAATAGTTTCCATCCTAGCAACTAGAGTGAATGTCTCTTCATAATCTATGCCATATGTTTGAGCATAGCCTTTTGTAATGAGCCTAGCCTTATATCTACTAGCAGAACCATCTTCATTATGCTTGACTTTGTAAAACCACTTACAACCAATAGTTTCCTTGCCCTTAGGAAAGGGTACCAAATCCCAAGTCTTATTGGCTTCTGATGTAGCCATCTCCTCATCCATTGTTGCATCCCAAGAGCATGACCAACATCATCCTCAAAACAAGTGGGCTCAACATCCTTGACTACCTTCACCATATAAGCATAATGGTGAGTTACATAACCTTCAAAACCAAATCTTTTAACACATCATTTGACCCTACTAGACCTGCGTACCACTGGATCACTTAGTGAAGCCAGTTGCGCTTGTTGGTATGCCTCCAACCTTTGTCAATGTTTGTGGAGTGTGGCATCCTTCTATTGAATCTATTCAAAGAGGATGGTGTTTGCCTAGTATAGATGGTCAACTTGGGAGATGAGATCCTAATGCTAGTGTTTTTGCCAGGCTAAGAACTCATTGATAAAGTACAGAGACTAGTGGGCCATTTCCCACCTAAACTCCAAAGGGATGAGAACCAGTTGTTGGAAAACAATTGTGGAGAAGGAGGGGGCGTAGCAAAGCAAGTTCCCTCTGGACTTGTGAGGGTCATCAAAGTAGGGCCAGGTTTCTTATTTTCTTGTACATATTCCTCCTCTTATTGGTGCTTTTTGGCCCTAAGATTTGAGGAGGGTGACTTTGGCAAAGAAGCTAGTGGCAAAGGTGGACTTCTTGGGCGAGTTAGGGGTGGCTTTACTAGGTGGCTAGTCATGCTTTGGGGATGGCTTGGAAGTGTCTTGATCTATTTGGTCCTCATTTTTGAGGAATCACTCTTCATGGCTCTACTCCACCTAGTTCTACTAAGGGTTAGGGTAGCTTGTGTGAGGTTCCAGTCTCAGGTTGAGACTAGGTGATGTCTATTGCAGGTAGCACAAGCTAACGGGTTCGGATGAGGAGAGCAGGTGGGAGAAAGAGAAAAGTAAAATGTTGGCCACACATTACCTTCATGTTTTTCATGATGGCTACCTTGTGGTCTAGGTGTTTTGCCTTGACAAAGAGGCAGTTGCAAAAGACATGGCCCAAGCTATAGGAAGAGCCAAAGGAGAGAAGAAGAGAGAAGCAACCTTTTTGAATATGTTGAATGCCTCGGCTTGCAGATACATGGCATTATTTTTCCCCTAAAATTCGGAATTTTTGGCTATTTTTAAGCACTTCTTGGTGTCAAAAATCATTTGTTAGCGATTACACATAACACACACATCAAGTATGTGAGAGGCATACCCCATGTCCTTCATCTCAAAGCTCTTCTTAAGCCAAGTTTTCAAAGCATCTAGCTCATCATGAGCACTCCCAACAATCAACATGTCATCAACATATAGCACCAAAATAATAAGGTTGCCATCAGGGGCCTTATTCCTGTAAAGACATGGATCCACATCACTACAAGAGTGGCCCTATGAATGCATAAAGGTATCAAAATTATGATATCATTTCTTAGATGCTTGCTTAAGTCCACTTGCATGCTAGGTGTTCCCTTCCCTTTTTCTCAAAGCACTTATGCTGCTACATAGAAATGTCCTCATGCAAGTCCCAATGTAAGAAAGCTATCTTAATATCCATCTGATCCATTTGTGCAACCAATGCCAATACCAAGCATAGGGTAGTCTTTTTGACCACATGAGAGAATATCTCATCCAAATCAAATCCCTTCTCTTGCTTAAAACTCTTAGCAACCAATTTGGCCTTATATGCTAGACCATGGATACTTTTTAACTTGTCTGTCCTGTTGTATAGCAATGTATGTTTCTCATTAGTAAAAGGAATCAATCCTATATACATTTTTTCTATAGTGAATTATACTCAAAGTGCATGGCCTCTCCCAAGAGTAACTATCACCTCTAAGTATAGCCTCCTCATAAGTAAGGGGCTCAAGATAATTTGTCACAATGACATAATACATAGAGGGCTCAAAACAATTATGAGGATATAAGGCTTTAGTGGAGCTATCTCTGGGCCTGTACCACCTATTCTCTCTACCCAACGTCATGATCCTGCACAACAAGAAGATCATGGGCCACTATATCATCAACAATGCAGCAAACTATCTAACTAGGACTAGGTGTACTACAATATGAGGCTCCTCTTGAAAGACCACCCTATGGAGGGTCGTCTTGAAATATCACCTTGCGTATCTCAACTACCTTCTCTGGTTTCATATATATCTTTTTCTCAAGGAATACAACATCATGGTTGCGGATAACCTTCCGAGCCTAGGGACCCCAAATGTGATATCCCATCTTACCTACATCACCATATCCAAGAAAGATGCATTTGATGAACTTTAAACCTAGCTTATTGCATTTGTCTTTGGGAATATGGTAGAAAGCCTCATATCCAAAGACATGCAAGCGTGCATACGAGGGAGGTTTACTACATTATACTTGCTCTACAACTCTACTACCAAGAGTAGTGCATGGGAATCTATTAATAAAATGAACTACAGCACTAACCATCTTAGCCCAAAAGTATTGTGATATTAAAATTACCTGACTAAATATTGTAGACTCTTTTCTGAGTAGTCCTATCCATATGCTCTACAACACCCTTTTGGTGGCGTGAGGTGTATGTGACAGTTAACTGATGCATAATACCCCTCTCATCACAAAACTACTCAAACGTCTTAGAGACATATTCACCTCCATTGTCAAATTGTGGGCATTTCTTCACCCCCATTGTCAGATCATAGGCATTTTTGCCTATGCCTCAACCACAACAAGAAAGGACTCAAATGTAGCTAACACCTTTGACTTCTACTTAATAGGATAGGTCCAAACCTTTGTTAACCCCGATGCAAGAAGAAAAAAAAGAAAATTCAAAATAAGAAATAATGCAAAAAAGATATCTCGACAACAGAATAAGAGAGGAAAGGCCAAAAGCATAAAAGGTCAAGTCGAAGGTGAAGGCACATTTTAAAATGCAAAGGCAACAGTGACACCAAAATTTTGTAAAAAGAGCACCAGGCTCCCTCTTGTGCAAATTGTAAAATCTAGATGGGCATAGGTGAAGGGATAAGGCAACTAGAAGGGAATAGGGAAAGAGGACCTTGGCAAGATGCCCGATCTTGTAAAAAAGGAGATGGGTGCCTAAGGGATTTAGGGCTTGTATATAAACTCAAAAAAGTGAATGAGCTCATTCTTTGCTGTGTGGCTAAAGTGACTTCTTCTTCTCTTCTCTCCTTCTTGCTTGTGTGTGCTTGTGCTTGAGAGAGTGTGTGAGGCCTTAAGAGTGAGTGCTACCTAGTCTATGGATCATGGTACAAGGACGACTCATCCCGAAGAAAACCCCTAACCCTTCTGAATGGAAGCCCAAATGGAAGAAGATCGGATCTGTAGTGCTTACATCCTATATGAAGTCCAAGCCCCACAAAAGCATCAAGCTGACAAGCTTTCCAAGAAATGACTCTTCTAGAAGGGCCATCTTAGTCTTCAAGACCCAGATGGGCAAGCTCTTGAGCAAGTTGAAATCCGATGGAGTGGTCCCCTTCTGTGTGTTCCATGATTACGAAACTAACTCTTTCTACATGAATGACTTACAGGAAAAGCTACTACCAAAACCTATCAATGGATTTTGGCTATGCCATTATCATACCAACAGCTTCCCAGTGTCCTTTTCCCATCGACCCAAAATCCCCTACTATCTTTGCTACACCTTCACCACCAAATTCCAGACCTTTGACCCCACCTCTAGATTGACTTAGATCTAGTAGTTGCTAATCAAAGTCACATGGCATTCATTTATAAAAACCACTTGTTTGTGACATGGATCTTGGAAATCTCATCTTCATTATGCCCTTTTATGGCAAATTTTGCTGATGTGGCAAGCACGCGTTGGCCATAGCACATTTGCATTAACTCAATGGCCTTTTAAGGAAACTCTTCCTATCATCACCCTTATTTGTCATCTTATACTTGTGATCATCACCTTGCTTCACTTATCTTCTTTCACTTCTTATGTGTTATCTATGTATCCACCTTCTTGGTCCTTAGTTTCATGGCTACCTTTCAACTCACAACCAAGGAAGTTTACCCTCCTAACTCACACGCACTCGTTAAATTACAGCCTTGGATCGCAAGTCCATGCAACTCAACCACTTCATTAGCCTATCATGGAGCGCTACCCCAATTCACCTTGACACACAGTCCATCTTGGAGAAGCTCCTCATCTCAAGGTCACCATCTACATCTAGGGTCACAAGTACACCCTATCCACCAACGAGGTCTAGGACAAGCTATCCCTATCCAACCATGGCGACCCCGACCCTCCAATACTCTCCACCTCATCCATCAAAGAAAGGTGGCAGCTGCAGTTAGTACGATTTTAAGCAGCAAGTCCCTAAAGCACTAGTGCTTTTTTTCATGAAAAATCAAACGATGGCGGATGGACGAGCTGGAGTTTTCCTAGATGCATTTCAACGTCAAGAATCCAAAGCAAGTCTCAGTTTGTCAATCCGAGCCCGTTTGATCCCCCATTTAATCCCCGCAAAGTTCGGGGTTATGAAGCGACTACTAGATCTAGAAGCCAAGAAGAGTGTGATGGAGATTGTTTATGAATTTTGATGCCCCGAAGACGCCTGTCTAGATGGATTTTGATTCCGACATCGTTTGCCCCCTCAAAATTAAGAAAATCACTTTGTCGGTAGTGTGAACGGGAAGTCATGAACTAGTTATTTCGGAGCTTTAAGCTTAAAGCTTGATTAGTTAAGCCTAAAAACCCAAGAAATGAAACATCATTGGGGGGGGCGCATTTTTTGCGCGCAGCTGATTTTGGGATGATGATGGCATTTTGCAATTGTCTGATGCATGAGGAATGGAGAGGGCATTGAGATGCTCCCAACCTTTGCTCTCCATCGCCAAAAACTGATCAAGAATTGATGCACGGAGCAAAGAGAATGGAAATCAGTCTTTCTCTCTCCTCCCTCTCTCTCCTGCAAGGGGCAGTTCATGCCCATGAAGAAGAATGAAGATAGATTGACGAATGCTTGCTCGACGGTGTACCGGATTGCTTCCAATTTGAGTAGGCCTGAAGATGGAATGAGCATTGAATGAGGACTGTTTTGCTATCCCACATCAGATTTTAAAACTCGCAAAGAAGGAAAAAAATTGGTAATTCTATTTTACAAAGAAAAATTACTTGTTTTTGATATTTGATTGAGTCAATGTTGTTCTTACGGAGTGAAAATTGGTAGGAATGTTGTTCACTATTTGTTCTATGCTTCCATGATGAAAAAATCAGAAAATATAAAGTTAAAATGCTGGAAATAATTTTTAGAAACCTGTAAAAGACGGTTTTTATGAGGAAAATGGGATTTTTGGTGTTTTCGGGTGAGATAAACCAATACACATGGGATAAAATGCTGATAAAATCTGTATTTTTGTTGTTCTAAGAATTAAGAGCAAAAAATATGAAAATATATTAAATTTTAATTGGAAAAATAGATAAAAATAGAGAAAATTAGAAAAAAAAGAGGAAAAGTAAGAATATACCTTAGAAAAATATGAAAAAATATAATAAGTGGTTATGGATCTATGGTGGGGCAAAGCATGAGGTCTAGCCTCAGTTTTCCCTATCGTTTTGTTATAGTGTGTGATCTATTGCTATTTATACACTAAATCATGACAAAACAACCTCTATACGCCTATGCAACGAAGCAAAACTTAAACAGTAAGGGGGAGTAGGATTTTGTGCAACAGTTTGAGGGCTGAAATAATAAAAATTCCGATTGGTTTTTTCCATGCATAGCATTTAGGAAATGATTTATTTGGAAATTAGGGATCTAGTAGCACAAGGTTCGCCTTGGTGCTAGATTCTTGCAACGAAGCATATACGCACATTACTTGAAATTCATGGAAAGATTGTTTGCGTACTAGCACATAGCCTGATTTCGAAACATAACCATTTGTGCACAATGAGATATCCACTATTGCATTGATCATACATGTGGTATCAACTCTTGGAAATGCAAAATAATTGTTTGAATTATACTTGACCTATGTTTGAGAGGGTGAGATTCCCCTTGTCGTAGGTTAGTCATTCGTTTCTTGGGGAAAATTATTGGTAAGAAACATGGTATCTCTTGGATCTCACTGAAAAGAGAGGAGTCTTGTGCGAATGTGTTTATATGTAAAGCAGCGCATCTAGGGGCCGATCCCCAAGATGTAGGAGAGCTACAGTGGGGCCACGGCAATTAGTCAGTGGGGTGCCTCCTTCGTATGTGATACATGGTGCTTATTACCAATATGTGGAGGCTACCCCCTTTGAGGGGTTTTGGGGAAGGTGCCGTTGGACTATTATCCAGCTACAAACACAATATTAGATGTATCTAGTGTGCATTTAGTTATTACATACGCTCCTGGACCGTCAGGCCGAGTGGTGGTGGAGGTGTCTATTGTATGCATGAGGTCAGGCTAGTGCCATAGCCAGTGCCGGCCCATTTGGAGGTGTCTGTTGTATGCATGAGGTCCGGCTAGTGCCATAGCCAATGCTGGCCCATTTTTGGTCCCATCAATAATGTGTTTGCCGGGAGCCACCTCAAAGTGCTGGTTTTCGAATCTAGGGTCTCTTGGGACCTATTTGTTAGTTGATGTCCTTTGAAGAGATCCCTCAAGTCGAACTTCAAAAATAGGAGAGAGCCGAGAGGGCTAGACGGAGGGCCAAAATCAATAGGCATTATTCTCCTAAAAGGAGTAGTCCTGAACCTATTCAAGGGCAGGGTCTTAGTACCCTTAGCCTACCGTCAAGAGGTGGAAGTTCTAGTACTTCCCCCCTTCTAATTAATCTGCCCACTTCGAGTGGTGTGATAGCTTTGCATGTCCCGATTTCATTAGCAAATCCAATCATTGCCATGGTACAACCTATCGCAATCGTTGCGAGAGCGGCGGATTTTCCAGCCTTAGGTTTTCCCCTACCCATTTTTAATGGGTTAGTGGAAGAGGATGCGGAGCTTCATATAAGGGAGTTCCAAAAGCTGATGTTTAATTGCCACATCTAAGAGGAAGGGCATCTAATGATGTTCTTCAATATGACCCTGAAGGGAAGGGCAGCTATATGGTATCATGGCCTTGAGGTCGGAACCATAACCAATGTGGATTTATTTTATGAAGCCTTTCAAAGCGAGTTCACCCCCAAGAGAGGTGGTTAATATTGGCTGTGTGTGTTGAATTTGACACGCCAAGAGCCGCATGAAGATATATGAGCATATACCAAGAAGATAAAAGAGGTTTTTCATAAATTGGATGCCTCTATCTCTATTCCACACGCTGCCCACTTACAATACTTCTTGCATGGTCTTGATTTTAATATCCAGGTGTAGCTTAGTAGTGTCACCTTGGTGGATATAGACACTGCCATTAGACGAGCGCAAGAAATAGAGTCCTATCTGCAAGTGGAGTATGCTTCTCTAATCAATCCCAATATGGGTTTAGCATCAGGAAATAATTTGCAATTGATCAATGGCAGTGGAAGCCAAGGGATGGGGATGGCCAACCCTATCGGGAGAGGGAATGTTGTGCTAAATGTGCCTTTATTGCTAGCTCCGCCTAGGGTGACTATGCATATGGCTAGTCAGATGCCACCAAATGTGGGAAGCCAAGCAGCGAACCCTAACATCGTTCCTGTGGATCAACAACCAACGCAATCAATGCCTAATCAAATTGTGCAGCCAAGGGACCGACATGTAGATGATAAGGGCTATGAGTCAAATTTGTCAAATGCCCTTAGCAAAGTCAAGGACATGATGAAGCACTACATGAATATGATCTCTGAATAATATTGACAAATAGCCGTTGATGTTAATTTCTTAAAGAAACAATAGAATCTGATAGAGAGTCGATGCCTCGAAGAGGGTGCACCCTCTAGATTCAACTGCAAATGGTGTGGTGGGAAACATTATCCACGTAACTGCCCAAATATCAAGTGCAAAATTTGTGGGAAGTTTGGCCATTTAGTAGCCACCTGTTGGAAGAAGATCAGTTGCCTCCAGCAAGGCAGTCGGCAACTAGGGCCTGTTAATCATCATGCACAAGGAAACAATTTTCAGCACCGAAACAAATACTCCAAAGGGGTAAGCCTACTATTGAGGAACTGCCAAGTGGTAGTCGGGTGAGCCTCATTGAGGTTATGTAGGTTAATGGCACTGAAGCTTCTAGCCTACATGCCGTAACAAGAGGCCAAAAACATAGAGAAGGCGACAAAGATAATGTAAAACCTGTCGATGGAAACCCTAGGCAGGGTGATAAAGGAACACAAGTTCTAAATCTTGATAAGGAAGGGGGACCTCTGAAGCCCATAGAGAGTAAGACTAATGCCAATAGAGATAAAGAGGTATCGAGAAAGAAGGTGAGAGTTAAAAAAGAACACCATATTGGGGAATATTGGAATTTCCCATAAGTTTGGGACATGTGGTCAAATCTTTTTGTCATAACTTGAACACTATAACTCCAAATTGAGCGCTCTATAGCTCAGTAGATTTCATTTTTCAAGCGATTTCCAATGATAGGTCACATCATATGGTTTTGAGAAACTTATGGGCATGTAATCCGTGTGCCACCTTTTTAGTATTCAAAAAAAGGGAATTGGGAGATTCCCAAACTCACTAATATTGTGTTAAAGAGGCAATAAAGCCGATGCAGCATCCTAAAGAGTGGATGGTTTGGCGCGAGAAGCGAGCTTTAGTGAATTATCACGAATTTTATTTGGCTAGCTCCCTTTGTGATGTTAAACCAAACGTGAATCTCTTGCAGTTATTCAAGCTGTCACCAGGAGTATGCAAAGAATTTAAAAAGATCTTGCATATGACGTATATCGTAGAACCCTTGGGAATAGCGCAAGTAGGGGATGGTTGGTTTGAACATGTCAAAAAGCACTGTCCAAGGGTTGTAGCCTATGTTGATGGGATTCTAGTGGATAGTGCTATCGTCGACACAGGATCCTCAGTTAATATTATGAGTTCTGAATTGATGGAGAGGTTGGGTCTTGCGATTCAGAAAGATGCCTCCATAATCCTTCGAATGGTGACGATAGTCTGAGACAGCCAGAGGGCTACATTACTAAAGCCCACGTGACAGTTGCCAACATAAAATGCCTATTGGACTTTAGGGTAATTTGGTTTGCAGGGTGTCCGAGTTACCAAGTATTGCTTGGTCGACCTTGGATTTTACAAGCAGATTGTCAAGTAGACATACTCGCTGGTAGATTGATATTTGACAAAGGTGCTGGACAGGTGGTAGTCAATGCATATCCTGAATCACCTCAAAGTGAGTGAGCTCTCGTGTCTTCTATGGAGTTAGAGACAATGGAAGACGTGTCTGCAAGTGAGACGTCATCGACTGACGAATCCAAAGAGGGATCAACCAGAAGACGTCTATCAAGTAACGTTGAACGAGCCATTAGAAGCTCAAGATAGAATAAGGGATGCAGATGTTATCAAACTAGACCTTGGTATGCTAGACCCAATAAAGCTAGGGTTTATGCTTAGTGTAGAGGAACAGGAGGATTATGCCACTCTAATCCCAGAGTTTTGCGATATTTTTGCTTGGAGTTACAATGAACTTAGGGGCATGCCTTCTAGCCTCACTATCCATACAATTTCGTTGAAGGAAAGAAGTCGTCCTATGCGACAGAAAGTTAGGCGTATGCCATTTGAGTTGCGGGATGGGCTGTTCAAGGAGTTACAGAAATTACGAAAAGCAGGTTTGATCTTCCCTTTGTAGCACACTGGATGGTGTTCACCAGTTGTGATCAGGAAGAAGAAAAATAATCAAATCCGGCTGTGTGTGGACTTTCAAGGGTTGAATAAGCAAACAATTAAGGATTATTACCCACTGCCCTTTATCGACCAGATTCTGGATCAATTGGCGGGTAGGGAGATATATTCCTTCATGGACTATTTTGCAGGCTATAATCAGATGGCAATTGCAGAAGAGGATAAGCTCAAAATGACATTCATAACAGCCTTTGGGACCTTTGCGTATCATGTGATGGCATTTGGTCTATGCAATGCACCTGTGTTGCCATTGACAAATCTGTTATCCTTCAACTGTTTGTTTATGTGGAGTGACCCTTGTAAGGTGGCTTTCGAGGATGTCAAGCATGAACTCATAAGAGCACCTGTGCTGAAAGCACCAAAGAGGGGCAATTTTTTATATATATTTTTAGTAGCTACCATGCATAGCATTAGTTGCTGTTTAATGTAGATGTGGGAAGAGAAGTGGTATCACTCGATTACTTTTACTAGTTGGAAGCTGGGTGTATTCGAAGTTAATTATACTTATATGGAAAAGTTGTGCCTTGCGATGGTCTTTTTGACTAAAAAGTTCAGGCACTACATCCTTTATGAGAAGGTTTTCCTTTATACGAAGGCAAAAGGGCTACGACTGCTGATGAATAAGCTACAACCGCCTGACCGTTTGGCAAAGTGGTTAATTACTTTGCAGGAGTTTGACTATGAGGTTAAGAGCAAGCCACCAAGGTTGCAGGGTATCATAGAGTGCCTTGTGGACTTTGGGGAGCCAAAGGAAGCTCTGGCTGAAGGTAGTGATTGGGACTCATTGTTCAAGATTGACATGGCATCTATTTCCTCATGGTATGCGGCGATAACACATTATATGTTGATGGAAGAGACTTGAGCTAGTCTATCAAAGCCAGAAAAGCAAAAGATTAAGCAGCAGGCTTTAAAATTCACAATAATTGCAGGCACGTTGTATCGACAAGGGGTAGATGATATCTACCACCGATGTGTAATGCCTGACAAGGTCTCTTTTATCTTAGAAGAGTGCTGTGACTCTACTTGTGGAGGTCATTTCGTTGGGTGGCTAACTGCGCAAAATGCCTTGGGCGAGATATTGGTGGCCGGCCATTTTCTAGGATGCATTTGAGTACGTTAAAAGATGCGACATTTGTCAACAGCATGATAGTCGAGAGAATAGGAAGCGACCACTAACTCCTATTATGGCGATCCTTCCGTTCGAGAAGTGGGGGATCGACTTTGTGGGCTTTATTACTCCATCACCCACAGAAAAGGTATATTATCATAGCGACTAATTATTTACTAAGTGGTCGGAAGCACGTGCAACACAGAAAGCCGATGCAAAGGAAGCTGCCAGTTTTCGATTGGAGCAAATTATATATCGATTTGGTCTGCCAAAAGAAATAGTATCGGCCGTGGAACCCATTTTTTGAACAAGGTGATTAAAAGCTTGACTAAAGCGTGGAAAATCAAGCATAATAAGACGAACCCTTATAATCCGTAAGCAAATGGACAAGTTGAAAGTACCAATAAGCAGCTTGTGGGTATCCTATCTAAGATAGTATGCGAAAAGAAATGGGACTGGGATACCAAATTATATGTGGCAGTATGGGCGTATAATACGACGTTCAAACGAGCTACTGGTCACACCCCATTTAAGCTAGTATCTGTAGAGGAGTGCGTCCTACCTCTAGAGATTGAGTTGCCGACGATAAGATTCGCAATCAATCATTATTTGGGTGATGAGGATGCCCTCTTAGAGTGCTTTATGACTCTAGCACACCTCGATGACATTAAATTGCAGAGCTTGCTACATTAGGAGGTGACCAAGCATCGGATGAAGCAACTCCATGACCTAAAAGCAAAGAATTATACTTTAAGAAAGGACAGTTAGTGTTGTACTATGATGCACATAGAGAATTATTTCCAAGAAAGCTGGAGTCCAAATGGGATGGTCCTTATACAATTGTCAGGATCGGGAAGAATAAATCCAAAGCATTATTGGCAGATCTTGAGGGTGTAGAGTTTAAGAATAAGGTTAATCTTAATAAGATTAAACCTTATTATTTCTGACTGCGCTAAGGACATAACTACCTTGTAGGTCTATGCGCGATTGATCAGACATCTGCAAAGAAACAATGATAGAGGTTGATGGATCGACTGATTCCTTATTTGGAGCACCCATATCTAGAGCAACGATATCATTAGGGAAAGCTCATCTAGTGGAGTAAAGGCTTTAAAGTGACTGAGCAAGATGATTGGACATTTGTTTGGGAGATTAAGGTCTTTTGTCATCACTGTTTGTAGATTTTGACGAGCGTCCCTGTAGTCTTTAATGATGAAGGTAGGATGGAGTCGTCAATTCATCCTCTAAATATGTTGAATTTTGACTATCATAATTACGAATAGGGGAGTTTTGGATGGCTGGCTCTGTAAACCCATTGTGGATGTACACATTATATTTTGATGGGGTGTCCAAGGACCCTAATAAAAAAGGGAGTGTTGGAGTAGTTATTCAAGATCCCTGATGTAGAGTTACAATGAAATTAGCTGCTTATCTCAGGGTAGGATTCACTAACAACATGGCGGAGTATAAATCCTTGATTATGGGACTGAATATTGCCAAGAAAGGTGGTATTCGGCAGTTGTTAGTAAAAGGGGATTCCTAGCAGTTGATCTTAAATCAACTCAATGGGACATATACAGTCCGGAATCCCATCCTTTGTATGTATCATCAAACTGTTATAACCCTACTTGATGTATTTGAGAGCGTTTCTCTTATGCTAATTTCATGTTATTGGAATCAGTTTGCAGATTCATTAGCCAATTTTTCTTATGAAGAGGACCTCTTCTTCAATTGTGGTCCTAGTCGGGATGTTGCTATTGATAATGAGACTGAACCTGGTTGCTTGTGGGGAATGTTATCAGACCACGCGTTATATGGTAGGTGATGGTTGATATGGGTAATGCGAAGAATAGCCGAGACCCATCTACCACTATTACCCTGGACCCACAGGTTGATTCGATGACATGTTATGTGTACGCCTCTTATTATATATGCAGGATGTATGGGTCACAACTTGATGCATTTAGTTTAGGGCTAGGAGCCCTATTTTTCCCCTTAGAATAGAGCGTATTTTTGTATATTTGCCTTCTTCTAAGGAGGGATCTATATGAGCTGATTTGATTGATTTCTTTAGGCCAAGAGGGCTAGTTAGTTTGCAGTACAAATGTGCTATTCCTTTAGGCCAAGAGGGCCTTATGTCTGTTTGGTGCAGGTACGTTTAATGGGTTTTTGTTTTAGTGATTGCATCATACAGGTTGACGAAGTTGCTGGAGGGAGCCTTTGCTCTGGAAGAGCTTCTTGTGACCATTCCACGTGGTTTCGTCCCCTTTCTGAGGTTTTTTCCTTAAGAAATTAATGATACATATGCCTACAAGGGTTACTTTCTTTTGTTTATTGGGGACCGGCAATCGAGGCATGAAGTCCCAGGTTTCGGTTTGGTATATTTGTGGGAGATCTGAGTAGTCATTGCCTCCTACAAAGACATTGTCAAGCACTGAAAGATCTGTTTTAGATGGGAGTTCTAGTGACCCTGTTCTATTGACCTGCTAGGCCACTCATCTAGGAGGTCCTGTTAGTGTGAGGCAATTAGAGAAGCCTACTAAAAACACATGTTAACCCTCAAATGAACAAAGGTGGAAAATTCGGAAAAGCTGAAGCAGAAGACAAGGCTAAGGCAAAAGTGAAACTGAAGACGACGACGCACCAAGAAAAATCTAGAAATACAAGAAGCGCAGAAAAGTCCTAAATAAGGGAAAAAGGCGCACAAGAAAAAGCGCAAGTCAATACTTTTGTAAAAGAGTGCAAGTGCATTGTGATTTAATTTAAGGAGCACCGGGCTCTCACCCGTGCAATTTGTAAAGGTAGATGGGCGGTAGGAAGGAAGCTAGGAAGATAGGAGGACAATGGGAAAAAGGGCCTATGCCATGGTCGGCCATGTCAAAAAGGGGATAAGGGGATGACCGCCCAAAAAGGGATTGTTAAACACGAAGAAAGCAAAAGGAAATAAAAAAGAAACAGGGCAAAGGGGGAAAAAAGGTAGCTCGACTAAAGAAAGAAGAGGAGAAAAGGCCAAAAGCGCAAGGGAAACCTTAAAAGTCCAAGGCAAATGAAAAAGGGAAAAGGTGCATTTTAAAATACAAAGGCGCACCCTGAAATCTTGTAAAAGAGTGCCAGGCGGTGGAAAATCCGGAAAGCTAAAATAGAAGACAAAGACAAAGGCCAAGGCAAAGAGAAACGGAAGACAAAGCCGCACAAGGAAAATCGCAAGTCAAACTATTGTAAAAGAGTGCAAGCGCATCATGGTTTAATTCAAGGAGCGCTGGGCTCTCACTCGTGCAATTTGTAAATGTAGACGGGCGATGGAAATGAAGCTAGGAAGATAGAAGGACAATGGGAAAAAGGGCCTAGAGGCTACGGCCGGGCATGTAAAAAAAGGGGAAAAGGGGATGACCGCCCAAAAGGGATTTAGGGTTTTTGTATATAAAGTTGAAAAGTGAATGAGAAGCTTATTCTTTTGGTGTGTGGCAAAAGGAGTCTTCTTCTTCCTCTCTTCTTCTCTCCTTCTTGCTTGTGTGTGCTCTTGAGAAAGGGAGTGTGAGAGTGTGAGGGAGTGAGTGCGTGGGAGTGAGGGATCAAGAGGGTGAAGCTCTTCACCATCTCCTCTTCTCTTCTTCTCTTCACTTCTCTTTTCTTCTCTTGCACCCACAGCTATGGAGGATGGAGCTTGGAGATGGAGGAGGCTTGAGGATGCTTGAGCTAGCATCAAGAATCGTGGAGCTACCGAGGTGTGCAAGAGAGAAGGCTACTCACATTGGCATCAAGGTAAGCTCACTACACTCGTAGGATCAACGGTGCATCGGCTAGGTGAGAGATAGCCATTAGAGCTTGCTTGAAATGCTTGAAGCAATAAGCGGTCCGTGGGTCTTGGCGGTTGAGCGAAAGCTCCCACATTTTGGTTCCGTTCCCGGGACAACGGATTCAGGCTTGAGCACTTGCGCACCTCATATCGAGCATAGGAGTAGGGCCTTTGCCCGAAACGATGCTTGAGATAGATAGGAGATTTAGGAGGTTTAATTGTTGGAACAAGTAAGTATTTTGAGTTTTTTGATGAGTGCTTGTCTTGGTAAATACAACTTATGCTTGGTTTTGTGATTTTTTGTTAGCATTAGGTAGGATAGGATTAAGATTCGAAACTGAAAGGGTAGGGTTTTTGTTGCTATAAATCTGGTTGCAATAAGAAAAAGAAGGCAAAAATTGTGTTTTTGAGGGGGAAATCGCAACGGGGAAAGGCTCTAAGGTTAGAGAGTGGTTGGGTAATGCTATGTAAGGCTGGGGTAAGGGGAGAAGAGCTCATTTGCATTCTGACTTAGTTGAGAGAGAGAGAGAGAGAGAGAGAGAGAGAGAGAGAGAGAGAGAGAGAGAGAGAGAGAGAGAGAGAGAGAGCTTGGGTGACCCATTCCGATCGATCAGTGCGAGGAGTTACGTTGCTATCGGCGATCCCCAGGTGTATAGATCTCTTCTCCATCACTCCAGCATCATTCCTGTTGAATCTTGTAGCTTGTAATAATCAATACCTTAAGATTTTTGACGATTTCATGCTCGAAAGTGCATTCGGGTCGACGGAATCGAACACCTGATCTAGTGTCCGATTCTCAGAATTGGATGTCTGATTTTGAGAATCGGATGCTCGGACAACCGTCCACTCGAACCAACCCGTCCGATCGGACCACTTGGACCACTTGGACTACTCGGACCACTCGACCACCTGTTTGATCGGACACCTTGTCCGATCGAGGCAATCGGACCCACCCTTGTTCGATTCGTAGAATCGGACCCACGGATTAGGACACGTCAGCAATTGGACCACCCACCTGGTCCAATCGGACCACTTGTTCGATTTTTGAAAATCAAAAACTTGACCCCTGTCCGATTTTGAGAATCGGACAGCTCAAAATCGGACCACTGGTAAATCGGACGTCCGATTCTCAGAATCAGACACACCCTTAGGCAGAAAAAAGAAAACATAAAAAATTGACCCCCACAACTGACTGGAAGCGCAACCCGCTCCAGGACAACATAGCGAATGCCTTGTAGGCAGTTCCGATGTAGGAGTCACGACCAAGGGATAGGGGGATAGTGCTGGAGCACTCCCCAGCGACCTGACGCATTGAGAACGGAAATCCAATCGTAGGACCTGTGATCAACCCCTGAGTGAACAGCAAGAAGCAGCGTAGACCCTAGAATTCGCTAGAGCGGCCAGGACTTGAGCGACGAAGCTTATCAGGCCCTCTAACTTAGACCCTCGGGCAGTAATGGCCCTACGCGAGCATGGAGGCTCCCTTGCAGAAGAGCAACCAGAAGGCCGCACTCGAATAGGGGCAAACAGAGACCCTAAAACCTTAACGGGCCAATCTAGCCATCAAGGGCAAAAAGGCCACACCACGAGAATACAAAGACATTGTGTTCAGACCATGTCTAGTCAGAGCGAAATGCAACATCAGCAAGCTACAACTGCCAAGATGACTAGGCATGACACTCTTGACGAGAGATGTACCTTGAGCAACATTGCACAGACAACCCAAGACATTTGTGGAGAATCCACGTTCGGTCAAGCAAGTGGGGACTCAAGGGCATCGGTCAAAAGGCTTAAATTTACAAGCCAAGACCTGGAAGATGAAGACATAGTACCACCTGCTTATCTTAGGGTCAAACTCACTGCGAAAAGAGAGCATACTATTGATGCTCTGATTGATGAAGGAGCAGATTTTAACATCTTGACCTATGAATCACGGACCCTACTAGGCCAACCACAGCTCACACCGACTAGTGCAACTCTTAGCCCTTATGAGGGACACCCACAAGCACTCATAGGGAAGTGCAAAATCCTTGCGACAATTGAAACATAAAGCTTGCCTATCCTATTTCATGTTCCTCCAAATAGTGCTAGCTGCGGGAAGGAAACCCTCCTAGGAAGACCCTTCAAAAGGGTGACCAAGTGTGAGGCCGACTATGTAGCACAGAGGATACACCTGACACTACCAGGTGTAAGGATAGTCACGACCTTTAGCGAGGGTGACCTCATCGAACCTCGAGGGAAAGGCAAGCAAGGTGCCGACACAACAGTCAAGCTTGTTGACAAGAGCAAGGACTTGTGGGAAGAGTTAATACAAGCACAGGTTGAACAACGAGAACCAGTGAGTGAGGCCATGCCTGAAACAAGAAGGTCAAGAGACAATGCCAAGGACGGGCTTTGGACTTACAAATATAGTAGAAGACCCCAAAAGAAGCCCAAGCCTTATAGACGCAGGCATCGATGGAGGGTTAACGCCGCGATGGATATCCAAAGAGTTGCTTCATGCTCAAGGGTATTATGCAGGCAACCAATGGATTTGGGTACCAAAACCCCCTGCTAAACCACCTCTGTCAGGAGCCCCAATTATGTCAAAAGCAAAGAGGCGTAGGAGGAAATCTAAACGAAAATCCAAGTCTCGAACCAAAGATGTTGGAGTGATTGAGCCCCTCACAATTGAAATCATGAAACCGAACATGACCTATCAAAAAGTAGATCCTTAGCCTAGCGTGCTTAGCAAGCATATATCAGAGGTAACCGTCGAGTGTGCACAAGGTCCACTAGTGCCCGAGGAGCCTTCGACTTCCCAAGAGGACAATGAGCACCACAGGCACAACATTGCTCATGATAAGGCCGATTGCTCAACAAAGCTAATGACATAATCACCTAACAATCACGAGCAGATTCTCCAGTCAGTGCCAAGCCCACATAGAAGTCCCAAATCTCCTACATCATCTTCACCTAAATGGATGCGGGAAGCACGGCAGCAGCAGCCTCGTGCTGCTGCTCAACCTGCACAAGAGAATGCGCAAAGGGAAACAAAAGACACTACCACTTCTGATCTGCCTAAGGACTTGACACCGCAGTCTACCAATGGTAGCCAGTCCACTGTACTAGCCACCACTACTTCCAATCAGGGACCACAACAGTCACAGCCTTTGGTCGTGACCATGCCCCTTGCGGAACGTGTCCTTAGTAGTTTACCTGTGGAGGAGGTGTCGCGACCTACCTCCTTAACAACTCCAGCACTTCAAAAGTGCCTAAAACCTGGGCTGGAGGAGTTAAGCACAGGGGAACGGGCGGAAGAGCTAGACTCTCCCATAAGGGAGACAGTTGTACCTATGCAACATGGCAAGGTTACTCCGCAGACCACGGCTAGGTCCCATGAGGACCCACTAGAGAAGGGAAATGCTGAGGCCTGACCAAGCACATCAACGGTCAATATAGCCCAGGGTCTTGAGATGTTAGATGCACCTGCACTGACCAAGAAAAAGAGGAGAAAACAGCGAAAACAACAATAGTTGCAGGTGGTTGCGGATCCCAAGGACATTGGGACAAAGAGTGCTGGAGAGCTGATGAATAAAGAATCGAGTCCATCCACCAATGAGCCCATTGATGCCTCTCCTAATAGCGGTGAAACCTCAGACACATCCGTGTGCTCCGACAAATCAAAGCAGTCATTACCATCAATGGCTGCTTGCAATGCTCTATCCACTGACAATAGAACTCGCATTGACAAATCAAGAGTGCATACAACACTGTCACGACGGGGTGACAAATTCACACCAGTCACACCCAAGGCGAACCTTGACGCAATAATGAAGCCTCAAGGGAAACATGGAAACCCCAAGAGAATGAGTAATCCTAGCATTGACCAATCTTGCTCATATAGGCCTGAACCCCCAGCTATGCTAAAGCCGAGGCAAACTCCTAGAACCTTGCATGAAATGGCAACCGAGCAAGCCCTCGTTGAACATAGAAGTGTCGCAGAATGCTTAATTGAGTTGGATGCTAAGCTCAAGGTATTCGCACGCGTTTACATCCTTGCGGACATGGGCACAATCCCCAAGGAGCAGCTTGGAGATTACTTGCCCTTCCCTTTATCTTGGGAAGAGCAGGAACACCTTGATGAGCACTATGACAGGCTCCTACACGAACAGTTGCACTTCATCTCGGGCGAGGAAGCTGATGAACTGCGCTTAACCGTCACATTCAATGAAGTGCTCTGCCAACCAAATCTTGTAGATATAGAGCAACTAAAGTGACTGTCAGCAGGCCAGAGCCAATTTGAGCAGCATTGGTGCGAAGGCCGCGTTGCAATGGCCAAACTAGGGGCTCAGATCATGACAGTCTCTGAGGAGCGATTGGCCAAATGGCGATCCCAAGGAGACCCAACCTATGTGGCACCAACTTCCCTTCGAGTGCTGACTGCCATTCGGGGCAAGGACTTGGCCGAACCAAGCCAAGAAAACCCTATGTTTGATAAAGTTCTTACTGAGGAGGAGTTACATGTCGCCAGTAGACTCGGACAAGGTTCCATGCTACTCGATGTGGCGAAATACTTATCAGTATTGAGTAAGCTACCACGTGTGCTAGATGCGTGTGCCACGCTTCAGTACAATCCTGAGTTTTACCATTGGTTTCTATCCTAGTGAAGCGACAAGGGTTTGGACAAACGTATGTGCACATATATATCCAATGATTTTTGTATCACCTTGTATAGACATTATCAACACACACAAGCCGTAACAAGTCAAGCGCAGACATACAAATCGGGGCTGCCAAACTATGCTAGGCTGGTTCCACGTTCACCAGATCATGCCCGCCTCTGGGCAAAGAGCATGTGCTTCGCATTACCACCATGGTAGCTCTGTCCAACATCCCTAAGGACGTAAGTAGGGCATAGTCTCTCTCTCTTTGTACACGATCCCCTCCCCGGCCTATGCTTCCGAGGAGGAGCCTTCCAAACGCAGAACCACCAACCGATCCAACTCGGTGTGAGTCAAGACCTGCTCGTAGTCAGCAACCAGAGGGACACCACTACAAGAGTCCAGCATGTTCCACACTTCCTCTTCTAATCACATACGTTTGACAACCCACACCAAGTCCCTCCTATGGGAATGCTCTTATCCCGTATCAAAGGCTAACTCTTGGATTGCATTTTGCAGGTTTCCAGAAGCAAACATGGAGAACCACGGTCAGCTGGCGTGCAAGGACGCTCTTCGCACACGCCGGGAACATGCGGCACATGCCCCTCCACCGGTGCGCTATGTGCCCACCCTCAAGAGGTACACGAAGAAGCGAGGCCCTAAGCGACACCGTCCCGGACAAAGGCCGAAGAATCCCCAGGCCAAGAAAGTCGAGACTCAACGAAATGCGCAGCATGTGGCAACACTAGTGGCACAGACCCCCAACGCGCGCTCGGGCACCAAGTGCTCACGAAGTGACAAGGCGGCCCGGGATAGGGCAGAATTTAATGAATTGTTTCAAGACATTCTAGACACGGTAGCGACCTGGGACTACACCATTCATGTCCCGGCTGACATGTTCCCTGCCCAGCCTCACGGGAACCCCTCACTAGCACCGCCCCGATCGCCTAGCCAACCAGCCTCACCCCGCCTAGTACCTATCAACTAAACCCCTATGATGTACAAGTAGCTCGACAAGTCAGCATGCCATAACTTTTTGTTTTTTTTAATGAGTAAAGGGGCAAGATCCCCACTTGTACACATTTCTGTTACCGCTCGTTACTGTATGCGACCTTAACAAGCAATGAAATAGGCATCCCAACAGACATCATAGAATTTTGAAAAATTATGTCTTAACATGATTGCATTTTTTCGATGTACTTAACGCAAGCGAGCATATACTCTCACGAAGTGACAAGTGGATGCAGGATGACACAAGTCTTCGCGCAAACGTGTCCAACGACCAAGCCACTGCAAGACCACCAACCGCACATGAACCGCAACACAGCCACGATGCGGAACGCAAAAAATCACCCTTGCGAGTACCCACATCACACGCACCAAAGCATAGTCATGGGCTCCACTCTCTTCTTGGGCTAAGCGCTATAGTAAGCTCACGACGGGTGTCCCCGCAATCACACCAATATTGCATTAACAGCTCCCCCAACAACGAGGCTCGGGCACAATCATCATTGTCATATCCAATTCTTGAACCTTCCAAGCTTGACATTTCCCAGCCAAAAAGGCTCATACCTCAGCATATTGTAGTGGTTGTACTTTGGCCAAAAGAAAAAAAGCATGGAGCAATAAGAAGCACCCATTATCACAGCACCGCACCTAGGGGTCCTTAAGTGAGGTGCATCCAATGCCCTTGGTCGGCTGGCTCTGTCCCTAATCCCCTAGCCCTTTGTACATCCCCCACAATTGTTCAGGGCACATCAAGGGCAGGACATACCTCGAGAGCCTGCCTCACCTATGGTTAGACCTGTCACCCTAAACCACTTGCACAATTGTTTTGCACTCCATCTCAATGTCATTACAATCAACAGTGGTAAGCAAGGCATGAAAGACAAGGAAAAAGTACACCATACTTTTCAAGCATTACAAGTAGCCACTAGCTACCAAAAGCTAAGACATCAAGGAGCTCAATTATGTACATTGCCTTGACAAGACCATAATGATGTCTCAAGCAATCAAGTGTACTCCTCGTCTTCATCGACAAGTTTTTCCATCAACCTAGCCCCTTGCTTCACTAACCCATTGCTATACAAGGAACCAGGCCGACAGTCTTCTAACTAAGTAATACCTAAATATACGCGTGTACTCACTTAATATTCACACTATAACCTATACACGGTTCGGGTCCTCAAGTGCAGGACAATAATCCAGGCTTGCTTAGAGTTCGACCTATCTCCCAAACTAATCAAAATATGTCTTGTGCATGATAAAGAAGACTAGCACTATCCCTTAGGGAGAGACCACATGAGAGGTTTTTCAATTGCAGGTATTAAGATCCAACGAAGGTGTCGTTCACTCTTCATCCACCCTCAACTCTGACTTCCTATCCTTATCACCCAGTAAGCCTGCCACGAATCGTCATGTACAGAATCCTCACCAAACTACCACTTGTACTCCATCAATGCAACCCCCCCAAAGAATAGACCTACCACCAACTCCCATTGCCCTACCACCTATCCCCACTTAACCCACCAACGTGCCCCCAACGACCTTCCTCCCCACCACTACCAACACTCTGCCATGGCAACCACCGACGTCCTTGCCACCCACGTCTTCGGTGCATGCTAACGCCTGCTACCTACGACGATGAGTGCCATGGGACTGGCACTCGTCTAGGAGGGGGGTAATGTTAAACATGAAGAAAGAAAAAGGAAATAAAAAAGACGCAGGGCAAAGGCAAAAAAAAGGTAGCTTGACTAAAGAAAGAAGAGGAGGAAAGGCCAAAAGCGCAAGGGCAACCTTAAAAGTCTAAGGCAAATGAAAAAGGGGAAAGGTGCATTTTAAAATATAAAGGCGCATCCTGAAATCTTGTAAAAGAGTGCCAGGCGTTAGAAAATCCAGAAAGCTAAAACAAAAGACAAAGACAAAGGCCAAGGCAAAGAGAAACGGAAGACAAAGGCGCACAAGGAAAAGCACAAGTCAAACTATTGTAAAAGAGTGCAAGCGCATCATGGTTTAATTCAAGGAGCGTCGGACTCTCACCTGTGCAATTTGTAAATGTAGACGGGCGGTGGAAAGGAAGCTAGGAAGATAGAAGGATAATGGGAAAAAGGGCCTAGAGGCTACGGCCGGCCATGTAAAAAAAGGGGAAAAGGGGATGACCGCCCAAAAGGGATTTAGGGTTTTTGTATATAAAGTTGAAAAGTGAATGAGAAGCTTATTCCTTTGGTGTGTGGCAAAAGGAGTCTTCTTCTTCTCTCCTTCTTGCTTGTGTGTGCTCTTGAGAGAGGGAGTGTGAGAGTGTGAGGGAGTGAGTGTGTGGGAGTGAGGGATCAAGAGGGTGAAGCTCTTTACCATCTCTTCTTCTCTTCTTCTCTTCTCTTCTTTTTTCTTCTCTTGCGTGCACGGCTATGGAGGATGGAGCTTGGAGATGGAGGAGGCTTGAGGATGCTTGAGCTAGCATCAAGAATCGTGGAGCTACCGAGGTGTGCAAGAGAGGAGGCTACTCACATTGGCATCAAGGTAAGCTCACTACACTCGTAGGATCGACGGCGCGTCGGCTAGGTGAGAGATAACCATTAGAGCTTGCTTGAAATGCTTGAAGCAATAAGTGGTCTGTGGGTCTTGGCGGTTGAGCGAAATCTCCCACAGGGATTTATGGTTTTGTATATAAAGTTCAAAAGTGAATGAAAAGCTCATTCTTGTGTGTGGCCAAAAGTGGCTCTCCTCTTCTTCTTCTTCTTCTTGCTTGCTTGCTTGAGCTTGTGCTTGAGAGAGGGAGTGTGAGAGTGTGAGGGAGGGAGAGAGGGAGTGTGAGAGTGTGAGGGAGTGAGTGTGTGAGGGTGAGGGACTGGGGAGGAGAAGCTCTCCATCTTCTCCTCTCTTCTTCTCTTCTCTTCTCTTCTCTTCTCTTGCTCGCGGCGATGGAGCTTGGAGCGTGGAGCTTGCTTGAAGCTTGCACTTGGATCGTGGAGCTACCGGAGTGTGCAAGAGAGGAGGTAACTCGATCGGCATGGAGGTAAGCTCACTACACCCATAGATATGGATGGCGTGTCAGCTGTGTGAGAGGTAGCCATTAGTGCTCGGCTTGGAACGCTTGAAACAATAAGCGGTCCGTGGGTCTTGGCGGTTGAGTGAAAGCTCTGACATTTTGGTTCTGTTGCCGGGACCAACGGATTCAAGCCTTGAGCACTTACGCGATTCAAATCGAGCATTGAAGTAGAGTTTTCCTCGAACTGGTGCTTGAGGTAGGTAGGTAGGAAGTGAGGTAGTTTGAAGAGGTATTGGATCTCCTTAGCAAGTAGGTTTTTGTTGTTTTGGACTTGGAAAAGCATGATGGAGTAGTGTAGGTATTTTTCTTATAATGTTTTCTTGCATTTAGGAAGGATAGAAGCAAAACATTGGAGCAAATAGTAGGGTTTTCTGTTGCTGTATAATAGGCTAAAACAGGGAAATAGGGGCACAAATTCAGATTTCTAGCTGGAAGAGTATGAGGGACTAACTTATGAGGTCACAGCAGGCTGGGATGGGGCAATAAGAGGCCTAGGGAACCAAGAAAGACCACATTTGACATTCTACCTTGTGAGAAGAGAGTAAGCTTGAGAGCCAGGGAGAGAGCGAGAGAAAGAGAGAGCTGCGCGGAGATTGTTGAAGCGCCGATCGATTCAAGCGCCACAGTGATTCCAAGTAAGTCTGGCATTTCCTTGTATTGCTTTGCATCTATTTGGAAGGCACATCACGATTCCGTGGAGTAGGCGTTGACCTTGAGGCATCTTGCGCAACCTGCGGGCCGTCGTCCACGCCGTCGGACCAGTTCATCCGAGTCCCAAAATAGGACTGCCCGACTTCTGGAGTCGGATCGTTCGACTCAAAAAATTAGACCACTTTTCTAGTCTGATTCCCAGAATCAGACCATTCAATTTCGGGGTCACACTGTTCGACTGCTAGAATCGGACCACCCTCTCCGATCGGATTCCCAGAATCGGACCACTGTGAGAATCCGACCCAATCTCAAAATCAGACACTCGGACCCTGAAAATCGAACACACTGAAAATCAGACTTTAGGATCGGACACACGAAAATCAGACGCAAGGAATTAGACGAATTCAGAATCGAATGCATGTCAAAATCGGACGTCCTATTCCAGAAATCGGACGTGACCAAAATCGGACGAACCCGAAATCGGACATCTGACTCTGATAATTGGACTCCTGAAAAATCGAACATCTGAGAATCGGACAGAAAACTGTCAAAATCGAACAGGTATCTAGAACACAAATTTTAATGCATCTAAACCCTAAAATTGACCCTAAAGGCTAGTAGAGCTAAAGGCACATCACAGATCCATCACTGGGCTGAAAGTTAAAGCAAGTAGTTTAAAATTTGGCTATAAATAGTCCTCCAAATTGCGCATGGCGTTCACTGTAATGGCCCTACGTGCCGAGGGGGACTGCTCCCCCGGACCCCCGTAGAGAGGGGGTTCTGCCCCCTCCGCACCTCCCCCAAGTAGGTTGGAGAGAAAACGTGCATCACGATAGGTCCTCCAAATTGGACCCTAGTGTAGTAATGGCTCTACATGAGCATGGATTCTCACTTACAAAAGAGCAACCAAAAGCCCATACCCGAACAGAGAGAAACAGAGACCCTAGAACATCAATGGGCCAATCTAGCCAACAAGAGCAAAAAGGCCACACTACAAAAACACATACGTGTTGCATTAGGACTGCATCTAGTCAAAGCGGAAAGCAACAACATCAAGCTACAACAGCAAGAATGACTAGATATGACAGTCCTGACAATAGATGCTCCTTGAATAGCACTGCACTGACGATCCAAGACACCAGTGGAGAATCCACATCTGGTTGTGCAGTTGGGGACTCAAGGGCATTTGTCAGAAGGCTTAAATTTACAAGCCAAGACTTGAAAGACGAATAATAGTACCAACTACTTATCTTAGGATCAAACTCACCGCGAAAAGAGAGCATATTATTGATGCTCTAATTGATGGAGGAGCAGATTTCAATATCTTGACCTATGAAGCATGGACCGTACTAGGCCAACCAGAGCTCACACTGACTAATGCAAATCTTAGCCCTTACGGGGGAGACCCACAAGCACTCATAGGGAAGTGAAAAATCCTTGTGACAATTGAAACTGAAAGCTTGCCTATCCTATTTCATGTTCCTCCAAATAGTGCTAATTACGGGAAGGAAACCCTCCTAGGAAGACCCTTCAAAAGGGCGACCAAGTGTGAGGCCGACTATGTAGCATAGAGGATACACTTGACACTACCAGGATAGTCACAATCTTTAGCAAGGGTGACCTCATCAAACCTCGAGGGAAAGGTAAGGAGGGTGCTAACATAATAGTAAAGGCTACTAACGAGAGCAAGGACTTGTTGGAAGAGTTGATACAAGCATAGGTCAAACAACGAGAACCAGTGAGTGAGGCCATGCCTTAAACAAGAAGGTCAAGAGACAATGCCAAGGACGGGCTTTGGACTTATAAATATTGTAGAAGACCCCAAAAGAAGCCTAAGCCTTATATACAAAGGCATCGATGGAGAGTCAATACAACGCCGCAATGGATATCCAAAGCATTGCTACGTGCTCAAGGGTATTACGTAGGTAACCGATGGATTTGGGTACCAAAACCCCCTGCTAAACCACCTCTATCAGCTGAAGGCCAGATTGCATCAAAAGCAACAAAGAACAGGAGGAAATCTAAGAGAAACTCTAGGTCTCGAGGCAAGAAACCAAACATGAGTGTTCAAAAGAAAGAGCCTCAGCCTAGCATGCTTAATAAGCAGATGTCATATGTAACCATTAAGCGTGCACAAAAGCCATTAGTTCCCAAAAAGCCTTTGATTTCCCAAGAGGATAACATGCATCATAGGCACAACATTGCTCATCGCAAGGCTAATCACTCAACAAAGCAAATGGCACAATCGTCTAATAGCCTCAAGCAAATCATTCAGCCAGTGCCAAGTCCACCTAAGAGTCCTAGATCTCATACACCCTCTTTTTCCAAATGGACACAGGAAGCACAGCAGCGGTCGTCAAGGGCAGCTGCTCACTTCCAATCTCAATCTCCATCTAAGCTTCCAAATGTCCAAGAGGTGGGACATGACACTAGCCGTAGCTCTCGGCCCAAGGATATGCATGTGCAACCTAATGTGACTAGATCAACTCATGCTCGATCTACACAGATGAATGCTCAAAGGGCAACAAAAGACACGACCACTTCCAATCGACCTAGGGACTTGACACCGCAATCCACCAAGAGTAGCCAGCCCATTGGACTAGTCGCTACTACTTTCAACCAGGGATCACAGCAGTCACAACCCCTGGGCGTGACAATGCCCCTTGCGGAACGTGCCCTTAGTAGTTCACCTATGGAGGAGGTGCCGCAACCAGCATCCTTGACAACTCCAGCACTTCCAAAGTGCTTAAAGCCTAGGCTGGAGGAGTTAAACAGAAGGGAATTGGCTGAAGAGCTAGACTCTCTAAAAAGAGAGGCAGTTGTACCCTCACAACCTAGCAAGGCTATTCAGCAGGCCGTGGCTATGTCCCATGAGGACACACTAGAGAAAGAGAATGCTGAGGCCCAACTAAGCACATCAATGGCTGACCTAGTCTAGGGTTCTGAGTCCTTGACAGATGCACCTTCATTGAACAAGAAAAAGAGGAGAAAACAACGAAGACAATAGTAGTTACAGGTGGTTGTGGACCCCAAGAACATTGACACCAAGAGTGCTGGAGAGCTGGAAAATAAAGCATCGAGTCCATCCACCAATGACCCCATTGATGCCTCTCCTAGTAGCGGTGAAACTTTAGACACATTCGTGTACTCTGAAAAATCAAAGCAGTCGTTACCATCAACCACTGCTTGCAACACTCAATCCATCGACAACAGAACTCGCATTGACCAATTAAGAGTGGATACAATGCTGTCACAACAGGATGACAAATTTATACTAGTCACATCCAAGGAGAACCATGACGCAGAGAAACATGGAAACCCCAAGAGCATAAGAAATCCTAGGATTGACCAATCTTACTCGTCTATGCCTGAGCCCCCAGCTATGCTAAAGCCTAGGCAAACTCCTAGAACCTTGCATGAGATAGCAACCGAGCAAGCCCTTGTTGAACATAGAAGTGTTGCAGAATGCTTAACTGAGTTGGATGCTAAGCTCAAAGTGTTCGCACGTGTCTATGTCCTGGCAGACATGGGCGCATTCCCTAAAGAGTAGCTTGAAGAATACTTGCCATTTCCCTTATCTTGGGAAGAGCAAGAACACTTGACGAGCACTATAACAGGCTCCTGTATGAACGCATGCGACTCATCTCTGACGAGGAAGCTGACGAACTATGCTTAACTATAACATTCAATGATGTGCTCTGCCAACTAAATCTCTTAGAGATAGAGCAACTAAAGTGAAAATCAGAGGGTCAAAGTCAATTCAAACAATGTTGGTTTGAAAACCGCGTTGCAATGGCCAAACTAGGAGCCTAGATCATGACAGTCTCAGAGGAGTGATTGACCAAATGGTAGTCTCAAAGAGACCCAACCTATGTGGCACCAACTTCCTTTCGAGTGCTGACTGCCATTCGAGGTACGAACTTAGCTGACATTAGCCAAGAGAACTCTTTGTCTAATAAGGTTCTCACTGAGGAGGAGTTACATATTGCCAGTAGACTCGGACAAGGTTCCATGCTACTCGATGTTGCAAAATATCTATCGGTATTGAGTATGCTGCCATAAGTACTGGATGCATGTGCCACACTCCAGTACAATCCGGAGTTCTACAATTGGCTTTTATCCTCGTGAAGTGACATGGATTTGTAGATATGTATATAAATAAACAATGACTTTTGTGACCCTGTATAGACAATATCAACACACACAAGCAATGATAGTCAAGCACAGGGAGAAGAGTTGGGTTCAATAGACTAAGCTCCTCAGGTCCTCCTCTCACCATAGATTTAGAAGTTGTGTGACCATTCCTTCCTCTAGGTGGAGGGTATGCAACCCTCATTACCACCATAGGAAGCCCTGACCAACATCCCTGATGGTGTAGACAGGGTACCGTCCCTTTCTATACACCTTTCACCCTTTCCGGTCTATCCTTCCGAGGATGAGCCCTGCCCCACTCTATGACAACCAGTCCACGCAACTTAGCATGAGACAAGATCTGCTAATGGCTGGAGGCCAAATGAACATCATCATGGGGGCCATTCCTCTACAAAAAACACTGCATGCCTCACCTTTCCCCTTCTCGTCATGTGCGCTTGATAACCCAGTGTATAATCCCTTCCATGAGAATGGTTTTATCTTGCCTCAAGGCCTAATCCTTGGTTCGCATTTTGTAGGTCCCCCTACGGTAGCCTACATGAAGCACCTAGTGTAGCTGGCTTGCAAGGATGCTATTCGCCGTCACTCGCCCGACTATCCAGACTCGCCCCGCCTCGTACAAATAGAGTAGCCCCATGTTGTATAAAAGGCTTATCAAATGCTACCTGGCCATGACTTTTTGTCTTTAAATGGTTAAGTGCTGACATGTTCCCCAATTGTACAAAATTTTCATATTTGCGTTTAATATACTTCACGTCTTTAGCAAAAGAAGAAGCTAATCAAGTGCAGGTGATAAGTATCTCAGCCAACACCATGGAATTCATATAAGTGATGCCTCCTTGCGTTGCACTGGTTTATTCTAGTTGCGGCATATGCCGTGCATGTACTCTCATGAAGTGACAAGTGGATGCAGGATGATACAGGTCTTTGTGCGAAAGTGTTCAATGCCCAAGTCACCGCAAGTCCACCGACCCCACAAAGAGCCGCAACAAAGCCACGCTGCCAAAAGCAAAGATCACACGTGCAAGCGCCCACGTCGCATGGGCCAAAGCATGATCTTAACCACTTCCTCTTTTTGGGTTACACTCTACGCCGGGCACTCATAGCAGCAGTTACCCTAAATGTACCAATATCGCACGTTCCAAAGAGGGTTGCAATATCTCAAAGTGCATCTCCCCTCTCAATGAGTGCTTCTCTAACAACGAGGCTAGGGCACAATCATCACTGTAATATCCATTTCCTGAGCCTTGAAGCTTGACATTTCCCAACCCATTGAAAGGCTGATAGCCTCAACATATTGCAATGGTTGTACTCAAGAAAGTTCAAAAAAAAAGGAGAAAAAAGAAAGAAAAAAAGAAAGAAAAAAGCACAAGAAAAAGAAAACGAAAAAGGGAAAAAAACCACCAAAAAAAGATACGAAGCACCCACGATCACAACACAGCACCTAGGGGTCCTCAAATTAGGTACATCCAGTGACCTTCATCGGCTGGCTCCGTCCCTAGTCCCCTAGCCCCTTAGCATCACCCACAATTGTTCAGGGCACATCAAGGGCAGGACATACTTAGGGAGCTTGCCTCACCTATGGTTAGACTTGTCACCCTGACCCATTTGCACGATTCCCTCTTGCACTCTGTCTTAATACCATTGCAATAAATTATGGTAAGCACCGCATGAATGGCCATGAAAAGTACACCGTCCTCATCAAGCAAGTCCAATAGCTTCCAGCTACCGAAAGTGCAATGTCCCTGTGTTCAATTATGCTATGTCATGCAGTCACAATGCAAATGATGTCTCATACACCTTTGCGTGTACTTCTTCTCAACATGGACAACTTTGCTTTATCCACACATTGTTACGAGAAACCAGCCCGCGATATTCTAACTACGTAATATCTAAGTATGCACGAGCACTCACATAATATATGCACCAAAATATATACACAGTTTGGGTCCTCAAGTGTAGGAAAATATTCTCAGCTTGCTTAGAGTTCGACCTATCTCCCAAACTAATTGAACTATGTCTTGTGCACGATAGAGAAGACTAGCACTACCCCTAGGGAGAGACCATCTATGAGAGGTTTTTAATTGCAGGTATTGAAGACTCCAATGAAAGTGTCGTTTGCTCTTCATCGACACCCAAATCTGAATTCTTATCCTTTATCATCCTGCAAGCCCGCCAAGAATTGTCATGTGCAGAATCCCCAACAAACCAACACTTGTGCTGGCCCATCAGTACAATCCCCAACAAAGAACAACCCTACCACCAACTCCAACAACCCTACCACTAGCCACCTAGGCCACCAATGCGCCCCCAACGACCTTCCTCCACACCACCACCAACACTCCTCCACGGAAACCATGGATGTCCCTTCCACCCATGTCTTCAGTGCATGCCAAAGCCTGCTGCCTACGACGGTGAGTGCCATGGAACTGGCACTCGTCTAGGAGGGGGTAATGTTAACCCTCAAACGAACAAAGGTGGAAAATACGGAAAAGCTGAAGTAGAAGACAAGGCCAAGGAAAAAGTGAAATGGAAGACGAAGGCACACCAAGAAAAATCTAGAAACACAAGAAGCGCAGAAAAGTCCCAAATAAGGGAAAAAGGCGTACACAAGGAAAAGTGCAAGTCAATACTTTTGTAAAAGAGCGCAAGCGCATCGTGATTTAATTTAAGGAGTGCCGGGCTCTCACCCCTGTAATTTGTAAAGGTAGATGGGTGGTAGGAAGGAAGCTAGGAAGATAGGAGGACAATGGGAAAAAGGGCCTAGGCCACGGCCGGCCATGTAAAAAAGGGGATAAGGGGATGACCGCCCAAAAAGGGATTTAGGGTTTTGTATATAAAGTTCAAAAGTGAATGAGAAGATCATTCTTGTGTGTGGCCAAAAGTGGCTCTCCTCTTCTTCTTCTTCTTCTTCTTCTTGCTTGCTTGAGCTTGTGCTTGAGAGAGGGAGTGTGAGAGTGTGAGGGAGTGAGTGTGTAAGGGTGAGGGACTAGGGAGGAGAAGCTCTCCATCTTCTCCTCTCTTCTTCTCTTCTCTTCTCTTCTCTTGTCTTGCTCGTAGTGATGGAGCTTGGAGTGTGGAGCTTGAGGATGGAGCTTGCTTGAAGCTTGCACTTGGATCATGGAGCTACCGGAGTGCACGAGAGAGGAGGTAACTCGATCGGCATGGAGGTAAGCTCACTACACCCATAGATATGGATGGCGCATTGGCTATGTGAGAGGTAGCCATTAGTGCTCGGCTTGGAACGCTTGAAACAATAAGCGGCCAGTGGGTCTTGGCAGTTGAGCGAAAGCTCCCACAACACCCAAAATGAAAAACCCTAAATATTTGAAAGAAAATATATGAATATATAGAGGTGTGTAAAAAGGGATTCTAACCCCTAAAACAATTTTAAAAAGGGACAAAAGAAAAATCTTTGAGTGGTTGTTTATTGCCTTGCGAAGGCCTGGTAGGTTCTTAGGGACGAGACAAGACCCAGGGCTGATGCCTTGTCTTCCTAGGGTGGTAACTAACTGAAAAGCAAAGAATAAAAGAAGGTTGGAGTGAAAATAAAAGTGAGCATTAGAAAAGGATTAAGTGTCACCTCACGAGGGCTTGGTAGGTTCTTGGGTACCGAGACAGGACTTGAGGCCAACGCCTCGTTCCCCTTGGGTCACTACGCTCAGCTCCCTCCTTTTAACACACTCGAGTATGGAAAATAAGAGGTTAAAGACCCAATATGCTAAAAGATAATATTTGTGGATCAGGCTATAGGAGTCCTTGCTTAGTAGGAGCTCCTAGTTGAGTTGTCCTTAGTTAGGTATGTAGTTCAAGCCACCACTTAGGATGACCTCTTTGATTGTTCTTTTTTGCTTGGCTGTGTTGGAACAGTTGGTTAGTGACTAACTTTTGGCTTTTTATCAGATTACGCTAGGCCTACTTCTTGTGGATTTCATGCTATGGTTTTGTTAGGGGCTAGGGTGAAAGCTGTGATGTGTTTTGTTGCCTATATTTTGTATCAGCTTGATGCTTTTTGGGATTTTGTTTATGTGTAGATCTATTCATAGGAATCAACAGACTAAGTCGCCCTATACCGTGGTCACCAATGGCAAATGGTTTTTGACACCGAGAAGTGCTTAAAAATAGCCAAAAATTTTGAATTTTAGCAAAAAAATAGACTTCGTCAAAGGCAGCAGCTGCAGTTAGTACGAATTTAAGTGGAAATTCCCTAAAGCACTAGTGCTTTTTTTCATGAAAAACCAAATGGTGGTGGTTGGTCGAGCTAGAGTTTTCCTAGATGCATTTGATGTCAGGAATCCAACGCAAGTTTCGGTTTGTTGATCCAAGCCCATTTGACCTCCCATTTAATCTCTGCAAAGTTCGGGGTTGTGAAGCGACTACTAGATCTAGAAGCCAGGAAGAGCATGATGGAGACCAAGTTTATGAATTTTGATGCCCTGAAGACATCTGTCTAGACAGATTTTGATTCCAACGTCGTTTGCTCTCCCCAAAATTGAAAAAACCACTTGCCGATAGTGTGAACGGGAAGTCATGAACTAGTTATTTTGGAGCTTTAAGCTTAAAGATTTATTAATTAAGCCTAAAAACCCAAGAAATGAAATGTCATGGGGGGGCACATTTTTTGTGCGTAGCCGATTTTGGGATGAGAATGGCATTTTGCAATTGTCTGATGCATGAGGAATGGAGAGGGCACTGAGATGCTCCTAACCTTTGCTCTCCATTGCCGAAAACTAATCAAGAATTGATGCACTCAGCAAAGAGAATGGAAATCAGTATTTCTCTCTCCTCCCTCTCTCTCCTGCAAGGGGCAGTTCATGCCCATGAAGAAGAATGAAGACCGATTGAATAATGCTTGTCCAGCGATGTACCGGATTGCTTCCAATTCGAGTGGGGCTGAAGATGGATGATTGAAGATGGAGTGAGCATTGAATGAGAACTGTTTTGCTGTCCTGCATTAGATTTTAAAACCTACAAAGAAGGAAAAAATCTGTAATTCTATTTTACAAAGGAAAATTGCTTGTTTTTTACATTTGATTGAGTTAATGTTGTTCTTATGGAGTGAAAATTGGTAGGAATGATGTTCACTATTTGTTCTATGCTTCCATGATGAAAAAATGAGAAAACATAAAGTTAAATGCTGGAAATAATTTTTAGAAACCTGTAAAACATGATTTTAATGAGGAAAATGGGGTTTTTGGTGTTTTCGGGTGAGATAAACCAATACACATGGGATAAAATGCTAATAAAATCTATATTTCTGTTGTTCTAAGAATTAAGAGCCACAAATCTGAAAATATATCAATTTTTAATTGGAAAATTAGAGGAAAATAGAGAAAAATAAGAGGAAAAATAAGAATATGCCTTAGAAAAATACAAAAAAATATAATAAGTGGTTGTGGATGTATGGTGCGGCAAAGCATGAGGTTTGGCCTCAGTTTGCCCTATCTTTTTGTTATAGGGTGTGATTTATTGCTATTTATACACTAAATCATGACAAAACAACCTCTATACAACTATGCAATGAAGCAAAACTTAAATGGTGAGGGAGAGTAGGATTTTGTGCAACAGTTTGAGGGATGAAATAATACAAATTATGATTGGTTTTCTCTATGCATAGCATTTAGGAAATGGTTTATTTGGAAATTAGGGATCTAGTAGCACAAGGTTCGCCTTGGTGCTAGATTCTTGCAACGAAGCATATACGCACATTAGCCAGAATTCATGGAAAGATTGGTTGCGTACTAGCACATAGCCTGATTTTGAAACATAGCTGTTTGTGCACAATGAGACATCCACTATTGCATTGATCATACATGTGGTATCAACTCTTGGAAATGCGGAGCAATTGTTTGAATTCTACTTGACCTACGTTTGAGAGGGTGAAATTCCCCTTGCAGTAGGTTAGTCATTTGTTTCTTTAGGAAAATTATTGGTAAAAAACATGATGTCTCCTAGATCTCGCTGAAAAGAGAGGAGTCTTATGCAAATGTGTTTATATGTAAAAGCAGCGCATCTAGGGGCCAACCCCCAAGATGTAGGAGAGCTACAGTGGGGCCACGGCAATCAACCGGTGGGGTGCCTCCTTCGTGTGTGATATGTGGTGCTTATTTCCAACATGTGGGGGATACCCCCTTTGTGGGTTTTTGGGAAAGGTTTCATTGGACTCTTATCCAGCTACAAACGCAATATTAGATGTATTTAGTGTGGATTTAGTTATTACAAATGCTCCTGGACCGCAAAGGTCGGGTGTGGTGGTGGAGGTGTCTATTGTATGCATGAGGTCAGGCTAGTGCCATAGCCAGTGCTGGCCCATTTGGAGGTGTCTGTTGTATACATGAGATTTAGCTAGTGCCATAGCCAGTGCTGGCCCATTTTTGGTCCCATCAAGTGCTCTAAGGGGATCATTTACTTATCATAAAAGAAGTGCATTCATAAAGTCCTTAAGTAGTTCCATGTGTGTGGTGGTAAGCCTATTGGCTATCCATTACCTTCTCATATGAAGGGCAGTTAGGTAGATTGTCCCTAGTTGTCCCCAATCCAATGATGAGAGAATTGAGATGGTCAATGTCATACACGATATTAATAGTATTTGGAAAAAAAGATAAATTGAAAGGTCAAAGCACAAGTGCAGATACTATTTTTTGAAAGGATTATTATTTTGAGGAGCTTCATTATATTATTTTGCACACTTGTGTATTAATATCGTACTTCATGGACATTGGATTATCATGACTAATAAATTTTGTGAGAGCCAAGCTCACTTCCATGTACATTGTGTATATCTCTTGCATTGTATTTGTTGCAGTTTGTCACATCCACAATTGTTATGTGGGGTATGCACATGCATTTTTCATTGTACTAGTATAGGCTAGGAGTATACAATGAGGAATGACCGATTGACCAACCTACAGCCCACAAAGTGGGTAGGACACCCAAGAGAGGGTGCAAATCCTAATTTATAATGATTGAAACCCTAAAATGCAAAAGGAGCACAAACCCTAATTCACAAGGACATAAAATCTAAAATGCAAAGTAGGGCCCAAACCCTAAAATGCAAAAGGCATGTAAGCCACCCTAATCCTAAAATAGTGTGCCACCCTAGAGAAGTGACCTAACCCTAACTCTAATTTTTATCTATATAATGTGGGAGGTCTTACTTGTATTTATCATTTTAGTACATTCATGCTATAGAAGCTCTGTCAATGTAAGTATTAAAGCTTTCTATTCTCTCCTTCCATTGTATCGTCTTGCCTCCCTTGTTAAGAGTTTCTAAGAGAGAGTGAGTGAGAGATGTGTTGAGCAAGGGACTAAGGGAAGGTGAAGCTCTTTGTCATCTTCTTGCTTTTCTCTTTTTCTCTACTAGCCTCTTGACTTGTTGGTGTGTGATGGTGGATGTAGAGGAGTGGAGGCATCGAATCATGTCTCTTGGTTCATGGAACCATGTGGAGCCTTCAAGCATTCAGACTATAACACAGAAAGATAAGTTGTTGAGTTCACTACACCTCAAAGCCATTCTTATGTTCTTGCTTTCTTGGGATAGAGAGGAGGATACATAGTAGTTAGAGCAAAGTATCGAGAGTCAAGGCAAGAGATTGTCGTTGAAGTGAGTTGCAACTTTTGAAACAATAGAAGGAGGATACATAGTAGTTAGAGCAAAGTGGGATAGAGAGGAGGATACATAGAAGTTAGAGAAAAGTATCGAGAGTCAAGGCAAGAGATTGTCGTTGAAGTGAGTTGCAACTTTTGAAACAATAGAAGTCTATCAAATGTCCCAATTATTGTGCGTTTAGTCCAACATTTTGGTTTTATTGTTAGGACAAAGACGGTGCAATCATTGATGTTCTCACACTTCTACTATGTGGCAAAATAGGAGGTTTATGCATAAGCATGGATGGGATTGGTGGGGTATGTATTGTCTATCTTTGTGGTGGCCAGCATACTCCAAAACCCATGTGGCTAATTTAGGAAGATTGAATCAAGAGGAATCGATTGGTTTGATTGAGAGTGAAAAGATTGGATTTGTTATGCTAGAGGAAAACATAAAAATTGAACTTAAAAACACAATTAAACTTTTAAAAAACACAAGAATACAAAACAAAAGACTCAAAAGTCAAAACTCAAACTTTTTCATGCTTAAGAAAACCATATGACATTATTAGGATTGAAGATACATTATGCTTGTCATGGTTGTTGGATTATGTTTGTAGCTTTTAACACAAAAATTCAAACTACAAAACTCAAAAATTAACTCTTCTTGCTTGAACAATCTATGTATCAATATTATAGATGCAACTTTCTTATTATGGAGTATTGATCGTGTGAGCATAACGGAAGAAGAGTGAGTGAGACTCAAAAAACACAAAAATCAAAACTCAAAACACAAAAGGCAAGGAAAAAACTCAAAACTCAAACTTCTCTTATATGAATAATTTAAGTCATACTATTGTGGATTGGAAATACATCACACTTGCCATAGTTCTTTAGATGTATCTACATTAAAGGAAGGAAATTGAGAAAAACTTAAAAAAAAAGCCAAACATAAAACAAAAAAATACAAAACTCAAACTTATCTTACTCGAACAATTTATGTGATACTATTGTAAATTGAAAATTCTTCATGCTTATCATACTTTTTTGGTTATATATGTATTGAAGGAAGGAAAGTGATTAAAACTCAAAAAATGCAAAAACACAATGAAAAAATCAAATACACTGCCATTGTTTCATTGTTTGGTTGCTTGTTGCTTGTTGCTATTTGATATTTAGAATCATTCGCACTTTGGATTAGATTTCTTTTAGACTAAGCAACACACATTAGGCTAATATTGCTAGAGGACATTTAGGATCATCATGCATAACCAAAGCAATTATTTCAAGTGTCTTTGGACTAAGGTTCTGTCTATTGCCATCCATGTTCTTAATCAATCCCCCACTTTGGCCATTGTTGGTATGTCACCCTATGAGACATATTTTGGATCTAAGCCTAATATTTCTTATTTCATGGTTTTTGGGTGTGACACTTGTGTTCACATATGAAAGACGTGATAAATTTGAAGCGGCTTCTCAAAGACATGTGTTTGTGGGCTACAACACTCATAGTCCTACGGTTATTGATTATGATCTCGTTAAGTGAGGTGTCTATATGAGTCAAGATGGATTTGGTGTATGCGTAGAGCACTGTATATTTTGCAAATAGGCCCTTTAGGGTGCATTTGCTAATTTTTTGGCCATCTAAGGTTGCTTCAGACTCTACTTTAGACCTGCAGCGTTGCGAATAAT
Organism: Lygodium microphyllum; assembly: GCF_053477565.2. NCBI lineage: Eukaryota > Viridiplantae > Streptophyta > Polypodiopsida > Schizaeales > Lygodiaceae > Lygodium > Lygodium microphyllum. The sequence goes on from NC_141150.1 coordinate 47,384,119, forward strand.
AGTTTTAGGATATATTGGGATTCGGGATGTGTCAACCAAAAGTGAGTGCACAAGTTACATATTTCGAATTTGCAAGTCCTCAGGTGTTTGCTACTAGGGAGAAAAAATAAGTTTTATATGCTAACAAGTTGTAGACAATATGTACTATTAAATAGTCAATAAAAAAGGTTTCTTACTATATTGATGTGTATGTGTTGTGAAAAGTTGCAAAAGACTTGCTTGTTGTTTAATATCAATTTTATGATAATGGTAAAGAACAATGAAAACCCTATCATTGAGAAGCTGGACATGAACAATGTGAGGTGCCCACCCATCGGCTGTCTAGGCATGCATTTAGCAGTCCATTGAGAAATGAATCTAAGCGTCGCTGCCTGGCACTCCCATGGAATATTCCAAGTTTTTTTGCCTAGGGTTCCCGAATCCACCTCGCAATGGAACGTTTACGGCCAAACCCACTAGGATCGACCTGAAATTTGGGCTCCTAGTGGCCAAGGTCTCCTAACAGCATTCTAATGTCGGATCTTGGACATCCTACTTTACGCAGAGATATCCAAGCCGAAGCAGACTCATGCTGCACTTGGTTCAAAGAGAATGGGAAACGAGAGGGATGTGCCGCTCAACCTCTCTGCCCGTAGGGCATAGTCCCATTCTGGTCCCCTAAAATGATACGAATTGGGTTCTAACCTAACAATACCTAAAGGTCGAATGACGATAAAATCTTGTGACAAGCCTCCTAGTTCTCTGGGACCACCCTATTGTAGGACAGACCCGTCAGGGTTTCCGCCCACCCGCTTCCCTTAATAGCTTTAGTTTTCTAATTAGGTCCTACCACATTTATGTGTGACACTTAAAGTCAACTTCATTAATTAAGCCTTTTAGGGAACGGGATTCGTTCGCATAACTTATAGCATAGACACGAAAACAGAGCAAAGTAATCTATTGACAAACAAGTTCCTTAACTTATCTTCAAGTTAATCTTTGTCTCCCGCCCATACAGGAGAAATTATGTATCGCTTTTGTCCAACAGAAATATCCCTTCTGCCTTGCAGAAGAAACTGGTCCAAATCACATGGCACCACAAACTCAATCCTTTATCTAGAATAGGATCTCAAAACATGCCTAGACGTTGGGGGCCACGGAGGTCTTCAACTCCATTCTAGACCTAGCAAGGGGTGTCCAGAGCTCCAACTGACCCGCAAGCTGTCTAGGAGCGAAACATCATTCCCATGGTTGGCCTTTTTACCACTTGACCTTCGGCCCATGAATCGAGCAGTGCCCTCTTTGGGTTAATCCGTGGTGCGATCATGGAGGTGATCCACCCATGCAAAATATCATTCCTTAATTAAATCCTTTAAGAATCAAGCACAAACAAGGCATTCAGCCCTAATGTCATTTTCCAAGAAAACATTCATTTATTCCCATGGCGACTTGTCATCACAGACCCTTGCCATGAATTTACTATAAATCACAAGCACTTGGAATAATCATCCAAACAACAACTAACAACCAGTTGAATGTGAGAGCATTTAGGATGTTGTTCAATCAACCAACAAAAAAAACCAATTGTATTCTTGTCAAACAATGCAAGAGTAGTCGCGATAACATTTCCATCGCATATCTGCTCTCCCCCTTTAGGATCAACGAGCGATTCTATATAAAATTTACTTAGCACTTGTATGCACAATTTTTAATGTCATGATTATGCCATTCATAATCCCTTACCAATTCTTCCTTGTAATTGCTCTATCAATGAATAAGCTACATGCAACTAGGTGCAATTAACTTTCCTTGATATATGCACTTCGCAAGCTCCATCTTACGAATATGTGAGATGAAATGATCTATACTCGTGCATCATAGTATGGGGCCTAATGTATCTCATACGGAAATCAAAATAAGCATCTATCAATTTGGAAATACATTACTTACAACTGGAACCGCAATTGGGTTGGTAGTGATGCCTTCGCCCAAAGTTTCGTTGTTGGTTATGGGATTTCCATCATCTGCACGTGACATTCTTTGCTTGGGGGCCATCGTCCACAAGTAGACTCAAGAGATTAAGAAGGTGGAATAGATTCAAGATGGGAGAACATAAGAGAAGATGGTTAATTTAAGGATCGAGATAGAGGTTGTGCAGCCTCTCGGGGTGACTCTTCTCTCTCTCTCTCTCTCTCTCTCTCTCTCTCTCTCTCTCTCTCTCTCTCTCTCTCTCACACAATCTCTTGGAGGGTATCATTCTCTCTACCTCTCTCTCGCAGCCTCTCGGGGTCTCCTTATGCTTTTTTGTACCTCCCCATGCCTCATATTTATAGTGAATTAGAGGAGAGGGCTTGTGGCTGAGAAGTGGAGCTATTTGTGGAGGGGGATCTTGGAAAGATTAGTGATCTGACGCTCAGATCATAAATCTGATGGTTTCATTGGCTCCGAAAGGGGGGTAAAACTCCAAGACACTTGTTTAGAAAGCTCTTAGTTCACTCCTTCTTTTCTCTGTTTGAAGTGATGTTTTTCTGTCTGTGGACTGCGATCGCGGTGCGCATGATCTTGCAAATCACTTTTCTTTATTTTTCTTTTTATAAATTCTCCAAAACTAACTAAAACATCAATTGTCTTTTATTTTAAATGACATCCAGTTCTAAAAATCTCTATATCTTTTTTAGGATAATATCTAAAATATACTAGTTTTACCTAAAATCTAATATTTTTGGACCATCCAAACTATACACATTAACCTAGTGATTAACATAACTCATGTCTCGTTCACGTTGTAATTTACGTGAAGGGTGGCTATGGTCCTTGTCAATCCGAGAAAAATATCAGATTTACGACTCTCGATTTTTCTAAATAAAATATTTTTAATTAAATAAAAATTATTAGTTATTAATGTTAGTTAGTTCTTACCTTAGTTAGTAATTTTACTAACTTATTATTTGACTAAATAACTTTTGAACTAACCAACTAACTTTTATTGTGTGGAAATATTACAAACAACTACCATCATGGAAGTTTCGTGTGACAAACTTTCTTATTGAAAAAACATGTATGAGATTGTTTCAAGTGAAGGAAATGAGCTAGAGCTAAGGAATCCTATGACTACAAAAGAATTAAAGGCTTGGAAAGAATGAAATACAAAAGACAAAAAGATGATGTGTTGGCTATCTATAATAATTGATAATACTATGTTGGGATATATCAGAAATGCAGAAACTTCACATGCATCTTGGATAATGTTTTAGAATATGTTTTCAGTAAGTACAAAGGCATAGAAGATTCAACTCAAGCAAGAGTTGAATACTTTGAAGAAAGGAAAGATGTCTGTAAATTAGTATGATTTGAAAGTGAGAAGCATTGCAGATGTCTTAGTAGCTATTGATGCAATGCTTCATGATGATGATTTGGTTTCATCTACTTTGGGTGGCCTTAATAATGAGAAGGCATGGAAATCATTTGTCACTTCTATGTATGTTCGCAAGCCGTTTTCAATTTTTGATGAGTTGGTCTCTCTTATGATCACTAAAGAGATGAACATGCAAGGTGAATCATTTGAAAGAAGTGGTAAATATGTTAAAGCATTTTACTCACATTCAAGAAGAGGACGTGGCAGATCCTCCTCAAGAGGACATGGTATGCAACATGTTGGTACAAAACAAGTTAAGTCAGTAGTTCAGTAAAATATATTTTTCAAGAGGCTATGGAAACTTTAGAGGCAGGGGGAGCTCTAGAGAAAGAGATGGATGGCAAAATAAATAAAATAGCTATACTAGTGTTGTTTATCATTATTGTGACAAAACAAGTCATATTGTAGCCCAATGTTATGCTAAGAATGATGATATCCAGAATGGTAAATTGCAACAATGAAAATATGCATCATCTTCATGAGAGAATGAATACAAAAATGAGTGTATATTTGTTATACAACATATTATGAATGTTTTTATAAGAAAGAGGACACATAATGATATATGTTGGTATATTGGTTTAGGTGCATCTAATAATATGACTAACCATACTGAATGATTTGGAGAGATGTGTGATATATGTTGGTATATTGGTTTAGGTGCATCTAATCATATGACTAACCATACTGAATGATTTGGAGAGATGTGTGATTTACAAAACGTAGGTTATGTGCAAATTAGTGATGATTCATGCCACCCAATTTCACACATTGAAAAAGTTTCCTTATCCTTTTATAGTGGTTAGACAAAGAGTCTACTAGATGTATTACATGTGCTATCCATCACAAATAATTTAATGTCTATTGCCCAAATGGTAGAGTAAGGGTTACAGGTTTGATTTAATACAAAATATTTTTTAATGGAAGACTTTAATGATAAGGATAAATTGGTCATAAAAGGAAGTAGATTTGGTGACATGTTCACTTTAGATGTTGGAATTCCTACTATGAATGCTGTTATGTATGCTAAAGGCAAAGGAGTGGTTGTAGACATTGAAATATGGCACAAATATATTGGGCATACAAATATGTAAAGAGTAAAATTAATGTAATCCAAAGGATTGGTTATAGGGTTTTCTACTTTTAGAGTTAGTAAGCAAGCAAGACAACCTTTCTCGCATGATAGAGATGTGAGAAAGAATATACTTGATGTTGTGCATACACATGTTTGGGGATCTACAAAAATAAATCTCTTGATATAGTAGCAAATATTTTGTTACCTTTATTAATGAGCATTCAAGAAAGTTGTAGATGTATTTCATGAAGAAAAAGAGTGATGTGTTTAAGCACTTCAAAACTTTCAGGGATGCTATTGAAATAGAAATAGGCTTGAAAGTTAAGTGCTTGAGGTCAAATGGAGGGGGAGAGTACCTCTCTAAGGAGTTTAGTGACTTTTTGAGGTTTCATAGGATAAAGAGATAGTTTACTTGTAGGCATACCCCACAGCAACATGGGATTGCACAAAGAAAAAATATGCATACTGCTAAAGTTGCACATGCATTAGTGGCTGGAAAGAGTTTACCAAAATATTTTTGGATTGAAGTCATTCATGCTATTGTCTATATTATAAAGAGAACCTCCACATATAGGATGACCCTCAAAGAATGATTTACAGGCAAGAAGCCCAATGTGTCATACTTGAAACTATTTGGTTGTATTGCATATGTTCATGTCCAAGATGAGTTGCAAAAGAAGCTTAGTCCAAAGGCTGAAAAAATATATTTTCATTAAAAAACTCTTTAGAGCAAAAAGAGTATCACTATTATAACCTTATCACAAGTGAATTCAGAATGAGCAAGGATATTATTTTTTATGGGATGAGCTATTGGTATATATCTAGTGGTGATACATTGGATGATGATGATGATCATGATAGTAATGTGTAGATAAAAAAATAAGAATCACAAGATTTTAGTGGACTAGAAACATCATCTAGTGCTACATTTACAAGTCAAGAAAACTAAGCAGCATCCCCACATCTGCAAGTGCCTCTACAAGTGTTGCAAGTAAAGACAAAGGGAAGAAGAGAGTGTCAAATATGGTAATGATGCATGTGCTAATCATTTTGGGTTTCACAATGATTCGAGTGGTTTAGAGAGTTTGGATGATGAGCTTGGTAATCCTTCAGTTAGGACACCAAGTGTATAGAGTGCACATGGTAATGTAGAGGCTTCATTGAGTGATCTAGTGATACGAAAGTTTAGAAATGTTAGATACCTTATTAAAAGATTTCATTTTGAAAGTTATGCAGCTCACCATTTTGATTATATAGTAAAGGTGGTTGAGGATGTTGAGTCCATTTTTTTTGAGGATGTTGTTGGTCATGCTCATCGAGATGTAGCAATGGATGAGAGATGGCTCCACTAGAGACTAACAAGACTTGGAACCTAGTATCACTGCATAAGTGCAAGAAATCTATTGGCTATAAGGAGGTCTACAAAGCAAGTATAAGGCTAGGCTAGTTGCAAAAGGCTACGCTCAAACATATGGTATAGATTATGAAGAGACATTCAATCTAGTTGCTAGGATGGCAACTGCTAGATGTGTGATTGTTTGGGTAGTATCCAAAGGTTGGAGTGTGCAGCAAATGGATGTAAATAATGAATTTTTGCATGGTGAATTTCAAGAAGAGATGTATGTGGATTAGCCAATAGGTTATAAGGATTTAGAGTGTCAAGAATCGCATGGTGGGGGGACTTGCTTAAACTATTGCACCAAACACACACTGTATACAAAAGAGGAAGCTCACTCAAGAACACAAGAAGAGAGATGGAGGCCAAAAAAATTTCTTGCTGATTTTTTCTTCTTCTTCCACATATTATACAATGTACACAAAGTATAAATAAGTTACAACATAAAGTAAAGTGGCATGCTAAGTAAAATAGTACATAACAGACTACACTAATTGACTTGTGCTATATCTTTACCAGTTGTAGGTAGGTTTAACAAACTAAATATAATAAGTGATAAGTCACTAGCCATGTGAGTATCATAATAACCACCAATGTGCTAAGTATAGACATGCGAATCCATTTAGCTAGGCGGTCCATCATCAATGTCTGCACGTGTTGAGCTTTCCATCTCAACATAGAGTATCCCACATATGTGTGTAGGTCAAAGAATGAACTCTATGGGGCTAAAGAAAGCACCTAGAGCATGGTTTGACAAGATTGGAGAGTATATTTTCAACATTGGCTTTTATGTTTTTGACATTGATCGCTCACTTTATGTGAGAAAAACTAACTAACGTTAATAACTATCAATTTATTTTTTTTAAAAAGGATCGTAACCTGGCATTTTTTTAGAATTAACAAAGATTATAGCCACCCATCACAGAAGTCACCACGTGAACTAGAGTTATGAGCCATATTAGTCATTAGCGTCAATGTGTATAGTATGGATGGTCCAAAAATATTAGATTTTTGGACAAAAATAGCATATTTTTTATATTTTAGATGTAGTATGGAAATTTATAGAATAGGGTATCATGAAAAAAAGTGGTTTTTTCAGTTAGTTTTGGAGATTTAATGCAAAAAAAGGATTGGTAAGTTGCGATCGCAGTTTACAGGCAGCAAAAAGCACTTCGAACAGGGAGACAGAGTGATCTGGAAGATTTCTAAGCAACTGTCTTGGAGTTTTACCCCCATTTTGGGAGCCAACAAAACCATCCATTTTGTGACTTGAGCATTAGATTGCATTCTAGAAGTTTCAGATTGCTGATTTAGCCAAGATCCCCTCCATAAAGAGCTCTTCTTCTTAGCCACAACCCTTCTTCTGTAATTTAGCTATAAATATAAGGCATGGGGATTAGTTTAGAGAAGCACAAGGAGACCCCGAGAGGCTGCAACAGGGACGTAGAATGATACCCCTCAAAGAGGCTATGAGAAGGAGCTTGAGAGAGAGAGAGGAGTTACTCCGAGAGGCTACGATGGAGAGAGTTACCTCAATCTCCCCTGTCTCAGTCTTCAAATAAGCCATCTTCTCTTACACTCTCCCATCTCAATTTTATTCCACGTTCCCTATCTCTCAAATATGCTTATGGACAATGGCTTCAATGTGACGAGGTGGAAGGACCATGGGAACCACCACAATCGGTCAAGGAATGAGTATTACTAGAGACACGGGAGTGCTCGAGGCTGCCAGAGTTGCCACTACCAATCAATGGAACATCGGGCTCACGAGCATGGGCAAAGATGAAATTCCCAATATCATCGTGCGAAACCAAGCTATTCACTACTAGGTTATAATTTGCCACATAAAATAATAAGTTTTTTAAATCAAAGTTTTACATAAAATATTAACTTCCATATCTTTCACTTACACGAATTAACAGCTTCATTTATGAAGCCTACTAGTACAAACATAAATGATTAAACGCTACTATGAATTGCAGCTAGATTAATTGAGATTCTAAATCTTAGAATCATGTTGGAAATTGTTGCCATATGTTATTGTACATTCGATATAGTTATGGTCAAACACCACAAGGTTAAGTGTTGACTAAAGCTTAAAAAGTGAAACTCTATTTAAAGGATCTGTAAGTCATCTCGTTGAGTTATTGGCACAATATATTTCTTTAAGGAATTTCGATTATGTTGGGTAAGACAGCCCAAACGAAAAATTCATGCCTTGCTTAACATATTGTAAGAGATGTACTCAACACTTCTTTATGGGGAGGAGAATCCTCATTAGAATGTAAGGTTACCTTAGGATAAGGTCTACCTTGGCTATGGAAGCTGTGAGCTGCACAATGGTGTGATTGTCATTGCATCATTTGATATACATTTGAAAGGACTATTTACGTTTGCTAGAATCTAGATCTCTGATTGAAAACATTGACAAACAGGATAAAAGGAAGGGTCACACTATGCTAGGCTATCCCCCAAGCTAGCTACGAGACCCTACTCCAAGGGGGTCATGGTTGTCGCTTCGAGAGGCTTAGATCAACTCCATAGAGCAAAAGGTCTGTTCATAGGGATAGTCTCAGGAAGTAGAAATGTGGGTGCCAGGGAGGGGTCTAGCTGTAAATCCTACATTGTTCCTAGAATCTAACGAGCCCCTTCATGACCCAGGATGATACTATTGTAGAACCCTAAATACTAGTTACAAGGGTGGAATCTCGGTGGATAGAATACCCTCTAGAATTCTATATATCTGTCACAAGGTTGAAAAGATAAAAATTGTAATAAACTCCAAATATAATAAAGAAATTTATTTTACTCAAGGGTTGTTTGAATTGTATGTATGTCTATGAGATAAATTATGTGAAGGAATGTGTGATTTAACAAACTAATTAAGGAAGATTAATGTATATGTTTCAATAAATGCGTTGTAGGTAATTAAAAAACTAAAGATGATTTCATCATCAAAGGAAAGCACGTAGGCATAACCCTTTATGGGTCCGTCCAATAGTAGGGTGGTCTCGATTAGCTGGGAGCTTTTCTAAATCGGTGATAGAAATAGGAAGACGATAGTTACTAGTCATTAGGTAGAATCGACTTGCATTGTTTTAGGGGGACCGAAATGGGATTTTGCCTTATGGGTAGAAGGGTTGACGTATTGCACTTTCCTCCATCTCCCATTCTCTTTGAACCAAGTGCAATGGCAAGTTCACTTTAGATCGAGTAATCTTGTAGAAGTGGGAACTTGAAATTACTATAGCTGGCTATTAGGAGATCCCCATCTGATTTTAGAAACCCAAAAATTTAGGTCGATCCTAGTGGGTTCAGCTGAAATCTTCCGTTGTGATGTAGATTCAGTGGAGTCTAAGTGACAAACCCCGTGATGTTCCCAGGGAGTGCAGGCAGTGTCATTTGAAAAACCTATTGATGGACTAAAAAAAGGTGCACCTTGGAACGAGCATGGCAGACACCGCACAGTTGGTATTAGAGTGCTCATTAAAATAGAGTACGATGTAAGCTTAAGAGGATTTTTTTTTGGGATGGTAAATATAGCCTAGGACATGTTTTCTTCTCTTTGTTAATGTATATTTTTGAATTATGGAAGAATAATGAACCTTGGAAATGATTCTTGATCTTCTGAGTAATGTTTATGACAGCTATGCATTCATCCAGTTTTTCCTGGAGAATTCAGATGATGCAAATATTAGATCAGTTGTACAACCCCTTGTCTCTATATTGTGAAAGATGGTGGATGATTAGCGGAGGGTACTACTATATCAATGCAAGCCATCTAGCTTATCTTCAGAATAATCTAAAAAGGGTAAAATGGATGGAAGATCTTAAAGTTATCGAGATCTATCTATTTTATGAGGCCAGTGTAAACTCAACCTTGTATACTAGATGCAAGAAGATCAAACTAAAGTAGTATATCTATGAGGAAGCTATAAATATCCTTCCAACTGACAGAATAAAAGTCATAGGTCGCTCTAGCTGTTGCAACAATGAAAATGACGGATTTCTTGAAGTCCCTAAAAAATATAGATTCCTAGATATCTACTGTCAGAATCCAAGTTATTTCATGAAGGATGTATCAGAATGTCATGCATAGATTGTAATAGGGAATCCTTTTCTGGAAAAAAATAAGATGAGTCCACGAGCTATCTAAATAATGTATTTCTTTCCATTTGAGAAAATGAATTTTTTGAAGCAAGTCAAAAACCTCTAGAATTTGATGGGAAATGTGAGAATGTGGAAGCTAATGTAGAAAATTGGATCGAATCCATGGAAGATTATTTTACTGCTAGTAAAACTATCCCAGCCAACCAAGCCATGATAGCTAAGCTAAAATTAACTGGCGAAGCTTGACTCTAGTGGAAGCAGTGGTACCAAGATCAAGGTGTTCTTGAAAATACAATTACTTGGGATTTACTGAAAGAAGATGTAAGAGGAAGATATTTACCTCCAACTTATCACACCCAAAAGATGAATGATTTCTTTAATTTGAAGCAAATGGGAATGACCCTAGAAGCATATTACTTCAAGTTTGTTTCTCTTCTTAAATATGCATCCCCCATGGATACTATTCAACGAATGTCCAAGTTTTGCAATGGGCTAAATTCTCCTCTGAACACTTGTTTGGAATCAATGCGCCCAATAGACCTCTAAGATGCTTTGATTCGAGCTGCTCCTATTGTGGGAGAAGTACAATCAAAGCCTAAAAATAATAAGTTCTAGAGCTACAATAACTAGAGCAAAGGAGGATTCAAAGGTCAAGCAAAAAGAACCCAAGGCCAATTTTACCAAGGTCAGAAGAAAAAGGAAAAATCCAATGTAGTTGGAAATTTTGTTCCTACCTACACTACAAGGATATGAGGGTATAGCGACGGCTGTTAGCGACAATACTCAAACGAAAAAAAACGCGGGCTAAAACCCGAGCGCGTTATTTTGCGCGCATTCACGAAAGAGAGAGCAAAAGGGAGAGCGAGAGGGAGAGCGAACATCTTGCATTTGAGAGGGAGAGAAAGAGAGAAAGAGGGAGACAGAAAGCTTCTCACCGCCACCGCTGCCGTTCGCAAAGAAGGGGAGGAAGTGTACGGAGGGCGAAGAGGAGCCGTCAAACCCTTCTTCGAGCCTTTACGGTGAGTGCATTGTCCATTCTTGCTTTGCTTTTGTGTTTTCTCTCTCTCTTTTATTTGTTTTTGGTATAATTCGTGTGTATTGAGAGAGGGAGAGGAAATGAGAGAGAAAGAGAGGGAGAGGGAGAGGGAGAGAGCGAAACAATAAACATTATAGGGAAAGAGAGAAAGAGAGGGAGAGGGAGAGGGAGGGAGAGAGAAAGAGAGGGGGAGGGAGAGGAAATGACAGAGGGAGAGGAAGAGAGAAAAAACATTAAACATAATAGGGAGAGGGAGAGGGAGAGGGAGGAAATGAGAGAGGGAGAGGAAGAGGGAGAGGGAGGGAGAGGAAAGAGAGGGAGACATTCAACATAATAGGGAAAGAGAGAGGGAGAGGAAGGAAAAAACATTAAACATAATAGGGAAAGAGAGGGAGAGGGAGAGGGAGAGGGAGAGGGAGAGGGAGAGGGAGAGGGAGGGAGAGGAAATGAGAGAGGGAGAGGGAGGAAATGAGAGAGGGAAAGGAAGAGGGAGAGGGAGGGAGAGGAAAGAGAGGGAGACATTCAACATAATAGGGAAAGAGAGAGGGAGAGGAAGGAAAAAACATTAAACATAATAGGGAAAGAGAGGGAGAGGGAGAGGGAGAGGGAGGGAGAGGAAATGAGAGAGGGAGAGGAAGAGAGAAAAGGAAATGAGAGAGGGAGAGGAGAGAGAAAAAACATTAAACATAATAGGGAAAGAGAGAAAGAGAGGGAGAGGGAGAGGATGAGGGAGGGAGAAGAAATGAGGGAGGGAGAGGAAATGAGAGAGGGAGAGTAGAGAGAAAAAGAAATGAGAGAGGGGGAGGAGAGAGAAAAAAGAGAAAAAAACATTAAACATAATAGGGAAAGAGAAAAAGAGAGGGAGAGAAAATGAGAGAGGAAGAGGAAGAGAGAAAAGAAAACGAGAGAGGGAGAGGAGAGAGAAAAAAACATTAAACATAATAGGGAAAGAGAGAAAGAGAGGGAGAGGGTGAGGGAGGGAGAAGAAATGAGAGAGGGAGAGGAAGAGAGCAAAAAGAAATGAGAGAGAGAGAGGAGATTAAAAAAAATTAAAGAAGGAGAGGAGAGAGAAAAAGAGAGAAAAAACATTAAACATAATAGGGAAAGAGAGAAAGAGAGGGAGAGGGTGAGGGAGGGAGAGGAAATGAGAGAGGGAGAGGAAGAGAGAAGAGGAAATGAGGAGGGAGAGGAGAGAGAAAAGACATTAAACATAATAGGGAAAGAGAGAAAGAGAGGGAGAGGGTGACGGTGAGGGAGGGAGAGAAAGAGAGAAAAGGAAATGAGAGAGGGAGAGGAGAGAGAAAAAATGAGAGAGGGAGAGGAGAGAGAAAAAACATTAAACCTAATATGGAAATAGAGAAAGAGAAGGAGAGGGTGAGGAGGGAGAGGGTGAGGGAGGGAGAGGAAGAGAGAAAAGGAAAGGAGAGAGGGAGAGGAGAGAGAAAAAACGTTAAATATAATAGGGAAAGAGAGAAAGAGGGTGAGGGAGGGAGAGGAAATGAGAGAGGGAGAGAAATAGAGAAAAGGAAATGAGAGAGGGAGAGGAGAGAAAAAATGAGAGAGGAAGAGGAGAGAGAAAAAGAGAGAAAAAACATTAAACCTGGTAGGGAAAGAGAGAAAGAGAGGGAGAGGAAATGAGAGAGGGAGAGGAGGGAGAAAAAACATTGAACATAACAAGGAAAGAGAGAAAGAGAGGGAGAGGAAATGAGAGAGGGAGAGAAAGAGAGAAAAGGAAATGAGAGAGGAAGAGGAGAGAGAAAAAAATGAGAGAGAGAGAGGGTGAGGGAGGGAGAGGAAATGAGAGAGGGAGAGGAAGAGAGAAAAGGAAATTAATTGTTGTTGTTTGTTGTAGTAGTAGTAGTGGTTTTTTTTCTTTTCTTGTTTATTGTTGTTTAGTTTTCTTATTTTTTGTTGTTGTAGTAGTAGTAATAGTAGTTTTTTCTTCTTTTCTTGTTTATTATAGTAATAGTAGTAGTAGTAGTTGTTGTTGTTGTTTAGTTTTCTTATTTTAGTAGTAGTAGTAGTAGTAGTAGTAGTAGTAGTAGTAGTAGTTTTTTCTTCTTTTCTTATTTATTATAGTGGTAGTGGTAATCGTAGTCGTGGTTGTGGTCATGGTCGTTGTTTTTTCTTCTTTTCTTGTTTATTATACTGGTAGTGGTAGTGGTAGTGGTAGTGGTAGTCGTGGTCATGGTCGTGGTCGTGGTCATAGTCATGGTCATAGTTATAGTCGTGGTCATTGTCATCGTCATCATCATAGTCGTAGTCGTAGTCGTAGTCATAGTCATAGCCGTAGTCGTAATCGTAGTCGTAGTCGCGTTTGTGATCGTAGTCATAGTCGTAGTCGTGGTCGTGGTCATGGTCATGGTCATGGTCATGGTCGTGGTCGTTGTCGTAGTCGTAGTCATAGTCGTGGTATGGTCGCGGTCGTAGTCATAGTAACGCAATATTAGTGAGTTTGGGAATCTCCCAATTCCCATTTTTTGAATACTAAAAAGGTGGCACTTAGATAACATACACATAAGTTTCTCAAAACCATATGATGTGACCTATCATTGGAAAGCACTTGAAAAGTGGAATCTATTGAGCTATAGACCGCTCAATTTGGAGTTATATCGTTCAAGTTATGACGAATCCAAAGATTTGACCACGTGTCCCAAACTTAAGGGAAATTCCCATATTTTTCATTATGGTGTTTAGTCATAGTCGTAGTCGTGGTCATAATCGTGGTCGTGGTCATGGTCGTGGTCGTGGTCACGGTCGTGGTCGTGGTTGTAGTCGTGGTCGTGGTCGTAGTCGTGGTCGTGGTCGTGGTCGTGGTCGTGGTTGTAGTCATAGTTGTGGTCGTGGTCATGGTCGTGGTCGTGGTCGTGGTCGTGGTTGTAGTCATAGTCGTGGTCGTGGTCGTGGTCGTAGTCATGGTCGTGGTCGTGGTCGTGGTCGTGGTCGTGGTCGTGGTCATAGTCATAGTCGTGGTCGTGATCGCGGTCGTGGTCATGGTCGTGATCGTTAAAGAAAATGAGAGAGGGGGAGGAAGAGAAAAAAGAAGAAGGAATGCGAGAGAGGGAATAAACATACAACATAATAAAGAAAGAGAAAAAGAGGGAGAGATGGAAGGAGAGGAGATAATGAATGGATAAAAAACAAAGAGAGAGTGGTGGCAAGGTCCCGGTGAGGTCCGGTGCAACACCACGAGATGGGAAACACTTTGACATATATACCTTAATTTGTGGGTGGGTGGGTGGAGACTTTACATACATTAATTTTTGCTTTGTTACAAGAGAAGAAATCCATTCTCAAACAATTTAAGAAATAAAAAAAGAATGATAACAAAAACAAATTGTTTGTCGTAACGTAGACAAAATGGAAAACGATGAAGGTCTTGTTATTCAAGATTGCAAGGCGTATCTTAATCAATGTATCCCATGTCCTTGCTCTCAATGCAAGCTGGCAATTAGACAAAAACGTCGATTGTCTATAGAACACATATGATGCTTCGGTGAGTTTCAGTCTGAGATCATTGATTAGGCGATCTTGGATTTTCAACAAACGATAAGAAAAGTTAATATCAATCATGCATTGTACTCGCAAGCTAATTGAATACCATATACAAGAAGATTGGGTGTGGCCGGTAAATTTTCTATCCAGGGAGGTGACGTCTCGTCCCAAGGAGGAGTGCACCATTTGCGGCCATTAGAAGAATTCGTGGGCATGCGATGGATGGAGTGCCTGAGCCAATCCACCATTTGGAAGGTACTACCAAATCTATACCGTCAATACCAAAGGAGACATGCAGCTTTCCAGACCTACCTACAATCTTGGAGCCTGAGATGGAGGCAATGATCGATGCATTTATTCCCATGGATGTCGAGACTTCTGATATGCTTAGAGAGGAAGCATCCATACCATTATATGATGGGTGCTGAGTATCTCACCTGAAGACACAGCTTGCACTCCTAAGTGTGCAAGCAAAATACAGGTGGAGCGATGTGAGTGTGACAGAGTTGTTCAGATACCTTGTACGTACGATGAGTTGATTTATTTTCAGCACTATCATTAAAAACATTTATGCTTTTTCAAGGTGTTTTATGATTTTTTTCAGGTTACTGAAATATCATATATTACCACCTGCAAATACCATGCCTGAGTCTTATGATGATGCATGACATGTTTTACGAAAGCTTGGCATGGACTACAATAGCATCCATGCATGTATCAATGATTGCATATTGTTTCGAGGAGAATACGAGACTATGGAGACATGTCCAAAGTGTGGTGCTCACAAGTATCGACAGGACTTGCAAGGGCAAACCATCCCTCAAAAAGTTCTTAGACACTTTTCGCTTATCCCCCACATAAACCACATGTTTCGTACATCCGGCATGGCGAGCTTGACAATGTGGCATGCGCATAATAGGTCCACAGATGGAGTTCAATGAATGTTAGCAGATTCAGGCACATGGAGCCACATTGACTCTACCATCCCAGGCTTTGCTCGAGAGCCAATGAATCTTCGGCTCAGTCTTGCAATGGATGGCGTGAATCCATTTGGTCTGCACTCAACTTCTTATAGTGTGTGGCCTATAGTCCTTGCCAACTACAATATCCCTCCATGGATTTCTACGAAGAAAGGACATCTCATCCTTAGCTTACTCGTCCCCGACCACTACAAAGTCAAAAATATGGATGTGTATCTTCGTCCATTAGTCGATGAGCTTAAGATTTTGTGGGAGGAGAGGGTCACCGTGCAATATATGAGCAAGCGCGATGGTCGACGGTCCGCTAATATTTGAGCCATTCTCATGTGGGCGATGCATGACTTTCTGGGATTCGGAGAGTACTCAAGTAGATAGGCTTCCGTTCTCATTGGTAATATCTATCATAGCTCGTTCAACCCTAGGCTAGTGTCATCTCCTTAGGTGTGTCCTGCCCTTGGGGTATCCTAAGCGTGAACTGGGGAGGCCAAAAGGGCTAGGGGGTTAGGAACAGGGATGGCCGACTGAGGTCACAAGACGTGCCTAACTTAAGGACCCCTAGGTGTAGTGACTGTGAGCCATGTGCCACGACTTGCATGCGGATACTTTTTTTCTTGGGTTCTTGGTAGTAGTAGAAAATTGTTAGTCCTCGTGTATTCATTGGATAGAGGTGTTGGAACAGGTCTGGTTACCTTAGGTTATCATGCATGCCCATTGTGCGGCCACAGTTAGACTCTCGAAGGCCACAAACCATGAAGAAGATGGTATATCAAGGACACGCCACTTTCTTGCCAGAGGGTCATGAACTCGAGGAAGGTTTTCTTGGATGGCCTCCAATACGTATGAATGCCGCAAGCTGGTACGAGCTGAAAAATGTCCACATGGAGTCACATCCAAATGGAATGCAACAGTTCTCAGTTTTCTACAAGTTGCCATATTGGACCCACTTACAGATCAACCACTTGTTGGATCCCATGCATATTTTCAAGAATGTGGGCAGCTTGCTATGGGACCACATCACAGGAAAGAGAGACACTATAGGGGCATGAATGGATTTGAAGGAGGTAGGCAAGATGGAGGCACTTTGGCCGCAGTCGAGTTGCTGATGGTCGCATGCAGCTACCTCATACTCCTTGGGTTTTGTCCACTAAAGAAGTGTGCACTGTGAAGCAAATAGTCAAGTCTATCCGCACTCTGACAGGTATGATGCATTCTCTTAGGTCTGCATTTTCTAAAGGCGACCAATTATCAGGGCTAAAATCCCATGACTAGCATAAGATATGTCAGGTTTGTACTAGGAATGGATTGTAATTGGTGTGCACATTTTGCTATTTGGAGTGTAGCCATTGTTCATAATGCTTTCTCAATTCTGGTAGTTTGTACTATCGATTGCGATTGCAAGATGCCTTACTCCAGAAATACATGGGGCCATTTACACGTTATTGAATTTAGTGTAATGAATCTCATAGAAGGAGATTAAGACATCACTATTGAATCCGTGAGGCAGGGAGTAGTGGAGACGCTCTGTCTCTTTGAGAAATACCTGCCTACCAGCATGCTCACAATACAAATCCACCTTATTGTGCATCTTGTAGATAAAGTGGAGATTATTGGACCTGTCCATACGTGATGGATATTCTTCTTGGGGTTCTTCATGAAAACCCTGAAAGGCTTTGTGCGATAATGAGCTCAGCCAGAAGGTAGCATAGCTGAAGGTTGGTTGGTGTCTGAGACGCTAGTGCATATTTCACAATGGCTACCAACGATGGATCTAGATAACAAAATGCTATGGTCGCTAAAGGACAATGATAGACTGACCGGAGATGTGGTGGTTGGAAATGGGGTAGAAAAAAGAATGGATGCTGCAATGGAGGAGAAGATGAATCGCTTTTGTATGTTGCGCCATGCCTCTATGGAGACGTGGCTCGCCAGGTACTAGCAAGCTAGGCAAGATCGAGAGAAAGTACGATCTGAATTTTGACGTAGTACATGCCATCGACCGATTCGATATCCTGAGGGCATGGAGGAGATGTCGCGGTTCATGTCAACGCGATGGTTGCATGGAGCTTTGACCGCAGCGTCTCGCAAAGGGGCGGAGCTCTCAATCGAGGAGTGGAAATTCTCGAGGGGATGTAGTCCAAAGGTGATGACGTGTTTAGGATTTGTCGTATCTATATTTTATATGCGACAACTAATTTGAGTGTTTCAATGTACACTACAAAATATATAGTGCAGTGTGGCTGCGCGGACGACATTTTCACGTGGAGAGTATTGAAAAAATGCACTCCACAATGGACTGTGGTATCATGGCAAGATTCGAGCAAGAGAGCCGACAACGTGCAACGGATCCAAACATGGCTATAGATGAGATGGAGTATTTTGGGAACTTGCAAAGTATTGTTACGGTGGATTACCGTAGCTTCTCCATGATGCTATTCGATGTGTAGTGGTTCAAAGTGGTACTTAAAGGAGCTGGAGCAATAGTTTGACGAGGTCCATCTGGATTTCTCAAAATAGATTCTGAAAAAAAATGGACGGATTTGCGCAACACCTTTCTGTTTGCCGGCCCATTGTGAACAGGTGCATGAACTCATTTGTTTGTTAATTGTATTACGACATGGTACATATCACAATAGTTTAATCTCTCTTATATGTGTTTATGAACATGTAATCTTCTATCCAAACCCCCGACAACCTCGATGGTGGTACGTTATACCTTCAGCTCCCTGAAGTGCGAGAGTATATGATCAAAGTGATATTCAAAGCATAGATGAGAACAATATGCAAATAGAGGGGTTGATATTGCAAGGTGTGGAGACCACCGAAAGCTTGGAGCATGTAGAGGAGTCAGCATCGGGTAACAATGATGGAAAAACAGGAGTCCAAGAATTCTTTTAGAACAAGGTGGACTCATCCTTTTGTGGTGACATGTCTATCGACCTTCCAGTTTATGCCGAGTTGTGTCAGGAGATTGACATGGACCATAGGATACTTCATACTTGGAGCATCCGCTTACTCCATTTGTTGACTAATCGCTTATAAGGGTACATAAGATATGCATTTTAAGTGAGATCATTTTTTTAAGATTTATATTATCGTGCTTTGTATGATTTAAATTGATTATGTTAACATCATTTTTTATCTATGCAGGTGACCTTTTTGGATACCTAGATCATCAGGATGAGTTGAGGGATGAGCGATGAGGTGTTGTAGGATATCTTCATGCGCATGTCTCCAGATCAGATGGCGAGATTCAGAGACATGGCAGACTAGGAGCTGTCTTGTGTTGGAAACTTCGAGGAAGACGAGAGACGAAAGGAAGAGAGGAGAGAAGAGAGATATGAGACACCGGAAGTGGAACCCCAGAAGTGTGTCAACTGAGCACACATGATAGGAATATATAGAGGGGACCTGGGGCGCTATATATAGACAGAATATATATAGCTAACATAGACATACTATATATAGCTAACATCCCCCGCTCAAATAAAGGTCCCTTACTATGGATGAAAAAACCCTTGGGGGCTCAAGGGAAAAACCCACAGCTCTATATAGGCCTACCGTTATATTAATATTCAAAATATAAAATTACAAAGTTGAACTTACAAGAGCCTATTCATAGGCATCAAAGGAGCTACATCACTCGTGAACTACAACATCAATGGAGAAGGAGCTACATCACTCAGGAACTACATCACTCCTAAATATACAACATGTAAAATAAGGATAAGCAACATCACTGCAAAAGATAAAATCTCCAAGAAATTTCTTCAACTCAATTTGGGATGTAAGCAGTATATCTGTCACATCAAAACGTAAAGAAAAAACATTACAGTGACATTAGAACAACACAAGGTCTATAGAGACGGTTCGCGACGCCTCGCTATAGAAAACATAACACATGTGGGGCCCCATGGAATATAGACGCTTGAGCTTAGGATTTTGTTCCTTATTCTAGAACTTCCCAAAACAATTATTGATAGTTTGGGTCCTTATTTGCTTTATCCTTGGTCAACTCGATGATAGGATTAGTTGGCATTGATTTTTGTAGCTAGAGTTTCTACCCTAGATGGTTCTTCAGCAATAAGAGCATTAAGGAAGGCTTTAAGACTAAGGGCATCTGCTACTATATTTTCTTTACAAATTCTGAACTTAATTTCAAAGTCATACTCCTACAGAATTTCAATCCATCGTCGTTGCCTCATATTAAGATCACGTTGAGTAAAAATCCACTTAAGACTTTTATGATCTGTGACTAAGGAAAACTTATTTCCAAGCAAGTAATGTCTCCATTATTTGAGAGCATGAGTAACAGCTAGAAACTCTAGGTCATGAGTAGCATATTTATTTGTAAAATATTACACGGCGCAGCGAACAGAATCTGAGAAAGAGATAGAGAGTACACAATAGAAAAGAGGAGAATCAATAAATTCTTTAACTCCAAATAACTGATACAAAGATGGCTCTCTCCACCCGTGTGCTTCCACTGTGTGAAGCTTAGATGGCAATCTAGACAGAAGATAGGTGAAGAGCTTAAGGTTAGCTAGAACAACAACTCTAACTGGGTGAAAGATGAGTGATGGATGGTTGTGAAGGGGTTTAGCTTTTATAGCCCGCGAAGGTCGTTAGGTCGGCCTGCTGACCGACCTACCATATGAGCCTCCACTAGTCGGCCAGGGAATATTCCCTTTACCATCGAGCCGGGGGCACTGCCCCCGGACCCCCGCCAGGGGGGCCGCTGGCCCCCCTGGGACCCCCAAGCCAAGGGCCGCTTCCGCGATCCCCAGACCCCACAATAGGGGCCCCTTTTAACTCCCTTACCCCGCTCGATGCAATGTGCCTCGAGTTGCTACCAACTTAACCACTCCGTCTAACCCAAAGATTAGACCCACAACGGTCACCTTTTTGCCATCCGGTTACATAGACCTCATCTGATATACAAGTCAGGACTCAACCAATGTCCAGGCTCACATTTGGCTTCTCCTCATAATGGGGGCCTTACAACTTTGAGCACCATGGATCATTGGTAGCACCTAATGAGGGTGGGGCATTGATCATATCTAACACCCCCCCTCAATGTCCACCCATAGGTGAACTATCTCCTCGGCCCAATGCCGAGTCTCTGAAGATGAACTTGAAGCAGATCCTTTGTAAGTGCTTTGGTAAAGATATCTGCTCCATTGTCCTCTGTTGGACAGTAGACCAGTTCCACTATCCCATCCTCCATCAAATCATGCACATAGTGATACTGGATCTCTATATGTTTGGTGCGTGCATGAAACACTGGATTTTTGGCAATGGCGATGCAACTCTGATTGTCACATCTCAACACAATTGGTTCTTCATCCTACACTCCCATATGCCATAGAATCCTTCTCAACCATACGGCTTCACATGCAGCAAAACAAGCTGCCTTGTACTCTGCTTCGGTAGAAGACAATGCCACTGTTGGTTTCTTCTTACTAATCCAAGAGAAAATTCCTGAACCCAAAGAGAAACAATAACCAAAAACTGACTTCCTGGAATCAATGTCTCCTGCCCAATCTGAGTCACAGTTCCCCACAAGAGAAGTTCTGAAACTGTATGTGATACCATAGTTAAGAGTTTTCTTCAAGTATCTGAGCACCCGCATCCCAGCCTTCCAATGACTCTCATGAGGTTTGTTTGAGAACCTGCTCAAAACACCAACAGCAAAACTGATATCTGGTCTGGTGTTGCACAAGTAGATCAGACTGCCGACCAACCTTCTATACCTCCCAATGTCTGCTAGTGCTGATGTATCCTCAACGGATAACTTTGCATTCACCTCCATAGGTGTAGCTATCTCCTTGCACTCGGTCATGCCAAATGCCTTCAAGATCTCCCATGCATACTTTTTCTGAGAGATGAAGATCTTTCCTGGCTCTTGCCAGACCTCAATCCCCAAACAATAGTGCAGCAAGCCCAAGTGTGTCATTTCAAACTCAGAACTCAAAGCCTTTCGAGTTTGGTTGATCATATCTTCATAGTCACCTGTAATAAGAAGGTCGTCCACATATAGGACAATCACTACAGACTTTTTACCATCCCTGTAAACATACAAGTTAGCATCTGAGGCATATCTTTTGAGGTTTAGGTTTAAAAAGAACTTATCTATCCGCTGATACCATGCTCTGGGGGCTTGTTTCAGCCCATATAATGCCTTCTTCAGCTTACACACTTTGTTCTCAGAATGGGGGGTCTCAAACCCTGGTGACTGAGCCACATACACCTCCTCCTTGAGGTCACCATTTAAGAACGCTGACTTAACATCCATTTGGTACACTGGCCACTTCTTGTGGGCAGCCACTGCAAGTACCGTGCGAATAGTGGTCATTCTGTCAATTGGGGCAAATGACTCTTGAAAATCAAACCCTTCAACTTGTGAAAATCCTTGGGCAACCAATCTAGCTTTGTACTTTTCTAAGGTACCATCAGCCTTGTACTTTACCTTCCAGATCCACTTGGTGCCAATAACCTTCCGCTTTGCTGGTCGATCCACTAGCTCCCAAGTGTCGTTCTTCATTATGCTGTCATACTCCGCCTGCATAGCAACCTTCCATGATGGATCTGCACGTGCTTCTTCTAATTCAGTTGGCTCCTTTACTTCTCTCATAATCTCAACCATCAAGGCTATATTGACTATGTGAGCAGAATCCCTTCATTGCTCCTCTATTCTCTGAGACCTCCTTGGTCCGTTTGCCTTCTCCTCAACAGATGCAGGCATAGGATTATTGTGGTCATAGAGCTGCTTCAGCCAGCCCGGCAATTGCTTTTCCAGTGGGGTGATGTTAGGTTGGTGAACTTTTTCCTCATCATCTGAAGATGATGCTTCCTCCTCCTTAAGGATAGGGATAGCTCTCGGGACAGGTTCATAGTGGACTACTTCTTCCCTTGATGATAAAGTGGAAGAACTTGCCTTCTCCTCCTCCACTGTATGCGGCTCCTCCTTGAACACCACATCACGACTCGCGATGATCTTCTTTGCCTCTTGGTCATATAACTTGTAAGCCTTCTGCTCATCACTATAACCCAAGAAGATACATTTTCTGCTTTTTGGTTGTAACTTGTTTCTCTTCTCATCTGGAACATGTGCATAACATTCACATCCAAAAATTCTGAAATGTGAGATAGATGGTTTCATACCAGTGTAAGCCTCATGAGGTGTTTTTCCCTTGAGAGCCTTTGTGTAGCTCCGATTTAGAATGTAGACTGCAGTATTAACAGCTTCAGCCCAAAAATGGTTAGGCAATCCCTTGCCCTTTAGCATGCATCTTGCCATCTCCACAATGGTGCGATTCCTGTGTTCCACAACACCGTTCTGCTGAGGTGTGTGAGGCATCGTCAATTGACGCTTGATCCCTTTGCTCTTGCAAAAGCCTTCAAACTCCTTTGAGTTGAACTCACCACCACCATCTGTTCTAAATTTCTTCACACTTTTCCCTGTTTCATTCTCAACAAGTATTAGCCATTCTTTAAACTTACCAAAATCTTGAGCCTTATTATGAAGGAAGTACACCCACATCTTCCTATTGTAGTCGTCGACAATCACATAAAATAAGAAGATCCCCCCAAGGCCTGTGTAGGCATCTTACCACACAAGTCTGCATGCACCAACTCTAGAGGAGCCTGTGATCTATTCTTGCTTTCTTGTGGAAATGCCTTTCTCTGTTGCTTGCCCATCATACAAGCTTCACATGGTTCTTTCAATTCAGTTATTGTAGGTAGGTGAGCAACCATACCTTGCTTTTGCATCTCCTTCAACACTGCAAATCTGATGTGTCCAAACCATTCATGCCAAAGCTTACTTGTGCCCACTCCAGTGGTGGCTGTAAGAGCACTTAGCTCATACAGGTTGTTCCTTCTTTCTCCTTTGCCAACAATTGTGCCAGCACTATCAAGAATTTCTGCACCTGTCTTCTTGAACCTCACTTCATGACCAAGATCAGTTATGGCAGCAAAACTGATAAGAGATTTCTCCTAATTTCGGGAACATACAATACATTTGAAAGCTTTTTGACTTCACCATTTGCAGCAACAAAAGAAATAGTACATGTGCCCACAGCAGGGCATTTAGCATCATTTCCAACTATCACAGTGATGGATTCTTGTAGAGGCTGCATAGAACTGCATAGACATTTCTTGTTGGTCATGTGACGGGAGGCCCCACTATCCAACACCCATGATTCAGTGGTAGATTCTTCTTGCGCTGAGGAGCACACTTCCTCAATGGTCGCCATGAATAATTCCAGCTCTGCTTCAGCGATATTGGCTGTCTCTTTCCCTTTACTTTTAAGGGCACCATTCTTTTCATATGCCTTCTTGACACGACAATCTGCAATTGCATGTCCTTTCTTCTTGCAGTAGAAGCACTCTCCTTGAAACTTCTTCTTGTCGCCCTTCTTCTTTTTTTCACCATCATTTTTGGTGGAGGAAACACCTTTGTCTTTTGCATTGGCAGAGAATGCAGCATCTCCATTGTTGCTTCCTTCTCGGGCTTTCAGCCTCAACTCCTCCTCCATTAATAATGCACAAAACTCCTCAAAAGTCAAAGCTTGAGGTCTCACCTGAGTATTAAGGGTAGTTACTAGTCCATCAAACTTTTGTGGACAAATCTGAAGACACCTTTGAGCTAGCTCTTCGCTAGTCTTTTGTATCCCAGCGCCAGCCATCTGGTCGCGCATATTCTTAATCCGAGTGATGAATGCTTCAACCATCTCTCCTTCAGCAAACTTCTCCGCTGCTAGTTGATTCTCCAAGTTTTGAATCCTTGTTTAGTTTCTGTTTCATACTGACTCCTTAGTACATTCCAAGCCTCTAACGCTTTGGTTGTATGCTGAATCAAAGTCAAAACACTGTCAGAACAGCTTGTAACTAAGGCACACAATGCATCTGCATTCCTTCGTTTCCAAGCTCGTAGAAAATCTGCATTCGGAGGAATCATCACACTAGGATTTGATGGGTCGAGGGTAGGCTGTGGTTTTGCATCAGTCCTCAGCACAGTCTCGAGAAGCTCATAAGAATCAAGGATAGTTGTAATTTTGAACTTCCACAAGGTGTAGTTTGTACCATCTAACTTGCCTTCGCTGAAGGTTGGTGGACGAATCCTCAGTGTTTGAATAGCTGGTATAGCAACACCACCTCCTGCACCTCTTCCTGATGCGCCAGAATCACTTTCGAAAGTCGACATAGTTTCTCTTTGCTGTTGAAGCCTTTGCCTCTTGCACACTCTCCGATCTCTAGAGCCCCCTGGGCTCTGATACCATGTAAAATATTACATGGCGCAGCGAACACAATCTGAGAAAGGGATAGAGAGTACATAACAGAAAAGAGGAGAATCAGTAAATTCTTTAACTCCAAACAACTGATACAAAGATGGCTCTGTCCACCCGTGCGCTTCCACTGTGTGAAGCTTAGATGGCGATCTAGACAGAAGATAGGTGAAGAGCTTAAGGTTAGCTAGAACAACTCTAACTGGGTGACAGATGAGTGATGGATGGCTGTGAAGGGGTTTAGCTTTTATAGCCCGCGAAGGTCGTTAGGTCGGCCTGCTGACCGACCTACCATATGAGCCTCCACTAGTCGACGAGGGAATATTCCCTTTACCATCGGGCCGGGGGCACTGCCCCCGGACCCCCGCCAGGGGGGCCGCTGGCCCCCCTGGGACCCCCCTCTTACCCCGCAACTTGATGCAATGCGCCTCGAGTTGCTACCAGCTTAACCACTCCGTCTAACCCAAAGATTAGACCCACAACGGTCACCTTTTTGCTATCCGATCACATAGACCTCATCTGATATACAAGTCAGGACTCACGGGCTCACATTTGGCTTCTCCTCATAATGGGGGCCTTACAACTTTGAGTGCCATGGATTATTGGTAGCACCTAATGAGGGTGGGGCATTGATCATATCTAACATTATTTTCATGGGCTTTCAACTTTCTTGAAGAGTAAAAAGCTACAAAATGTCCTTCCTGCATTAGTACGCATCCCAATGCAAGAGAGTTTGCATATGTGACAACTTCAAATTCCTTAAGTCAGGTAGCCTTAAGATAGGAGCAATTACCAAACTATGCTTTAGTTGCTCAAAGCTAGATTGTTCAATTGGCGTCCAGTTAATAGCACCTTACTTTTTGAGTAGGTTTGTAAGAGGTGCTGCAATTTGGGCATAGTTTCTTATGAATATCCTATACCACACTGTTAGACCTAGAAAACTTTTCACTTCATTGATAGTGGTTGGGGGTGGCCAATCTTGAACATCTTTGACCTTGGCAAGATCTACTGATAAACCTTCACCAGACACTATGAATCCCAAGTATTCAATCTTCCTTTTGAAGAAGGCACACTTCTTCTTCTTGGCATATAGCTTGTGTATTCTCATTGTGTCTAGGACAATGCAAAGATGTGGTTCATGATCTTCTTCCTCCTTAGAATAAGTTAGGACGTCATCAAAGAATACAAGACCAAAGTCATCGAGATGAGGTCTGAAAATATCTTAAATCAACCTATTGAAGGTAGTTGGGACATTTGTCAAACCTGAATGACATCACAATGAATTCAAAATGACAGTATCTTGTGTTGAAGGCAGTCTTTGGAATATCTTTATTCTTGACTCTGATCAAGTAATATCCTGATCAAAGATCGATCTTAGAAAAGATCCTTGCTCCTTGTAGACGATCAAGAAGCTCATCTATCCTCGGGATCGGGTACTTATTCTTCATTGTTACCTGGTTTAGCCCTCAGTAGGTCATGATACAAAGATGGAAGAGTTCCATCTTTCTTCTTTTGAAATAATACTAGGGCTCCTCATGGTGAACTACTTGGCTGAATATACCCTTGTTCTAGCAGTTGCTTGAGTTGCTCTTTTAGTTCCATGGCTTCAAGAGTAGAAGTTTTGTAAGGTCTTTTTGCTACTAGAGCGGCTCCTAGAACAAGTTTGATCTCATGATCGACTTCTCTTTCCAAAGGTGGCTCTGTTAGCTCTTCAGGAAATATGTCGGTGTACTCTTTTAACTAGGATGGGTCCAACCATCTCGATTTACCTTGTTAAGCTTGATCAAGTAAATAGGTAAACCCTTCTTCAAGCCTTTCACAATTCGAGAAGCTTTTGCTAATTGAACTTTAGGTTTCCTTGTTTCACCTTGTGTAGTTGTTATTTCATCGTTCAAATCCCAAAACGTGACTTGACCTTTTCCACAATGGATATGAGCATCATTGGGAATTAGCCAATCCATTCGTTGGTAAACATTCATAAGCTCCTAAGTTCATTACTTTGAACCTCATACTTGAAAGGTTTTCTCTTAGCTTAAACTCTACCTTGGCAGTTTGCTGTGTAGAAAGTACATCCTTTCCATTTGCTAATTCCTTAAGTAGTTTTGATGCATTTATTATATCTATTACTAGCTTATTAGCACACTTGGGTGAAATATTCCTAACTTCTTAGCACAATTGGGTGAAATAAATGAGTGTGTACTTCCACAGTCAATCAAAACTTTAAATGATTTATCTTAGTGACTAGCTGGTGTTTGTATTCTCGAATATTGTTGATTTAGACCGTTCTTGTGGAATGCAACATGAACAATTGCTTTTTCAATATCTTCTTCCATAGTAGGGTCTGCCTCCCTATTAGTCTCTTTTAGGGTAATATTTGGCATTCTTCCTCTTGCTATAGCTACTTGACCACAGCCTTGGGCAGCTCTGTCTTGACATCACAATTGACCTTGCCGATGGTTTCCACCAAGCTTTGGACAAACTCTCCTAAAATGTCCTAGCTCGTTACAGTGAAAGCACCTAAGACCATCCATGTTTCCATAGCACTACAAGATATAGGCCTTATACTGACATTAAAAGCGACAAAAATGTAAATAAAGAGATTTACTCCCGTCATCGCAAAAAGCCTCGTTATTGGCGATGCCATAGTATAGTTCGTATTAGCATCGTTATCAGTGTCACTATTTGCATCGATATCAGCATTGCAAATGTGACACTGATACCAATGCAAATAACGATGCTAATAACAACACTCTGCGCGACGCTAATAACGATGCCCATAATGACGCATGCAGGTAATTTTGCGACGCTAATAGCGATGGTAACAGGAAAAAAAAATTTGTGGCAGGGCAGCTTGTGCTTTATTTGGGTCATACAAAATAGTTTCTACAATGTGTACAATGCTCATGTAAATAAAAATAAAGTGTACTTAAATCATAACACTTATACATGAAATAAATACATGATCGCATAATAAAAGTGACTGGTACAATCATGGCAAGATATCACTACTACATAGAAAATGTCTAACAGATTAGGCGACCAAAAAAGAAGGGTGTGTGAGCTCTAGGGATCCAAGGGCGAGCTATATATCCTCACCATCCGAAAGCTCGTCCCATTGCAAAGGAGCATCAAACGGACTCTGCGAAAAAAGAGACAACTACACATCAATCCACCATACAATAATGCATTCTAATTAAACATGGTAACTACGGACAAGAAAGATGAGTGACTTACAGGGCCGCCGTGTCTATATAACTGGTCGATCAATGCAGTGAGACCGTGCCTCTCTGCATATCGAGTCTCAAGGCCGTTCGGATCGCGATTTGTAATGGAGTGTTTCAAAGAAAACAAAATACTAACTATTAGAAACATGATTGTCAATACAAAGGATATTGCAAAAAAATAAGCAAGCAAAACAAAAGAAAAACTTACAAAGTCCTCCAGATATGTCCTGTGGCCGCCACTCCCAAGATGATGGACCACTCTAGCCTTTGGTCGTGCCCTCGCCACCTCGCACTACTGGCTCCAACGTCCTGGAGAATCTGTAGCCTCCTCCCTTAGTTGGCACTAGTCGTTTGCGTCTAACCACTCGGGCTTTGTAGCCCCACTCTTGAGTGCCTTGCGTGTGTCCAATCGTCAGTGTGACATATATGCACGCATGCAGTCCATCATCCAGCCCGTAGAAAATCTATATGATATGGCTGGAACTGGAAACTCCTCATGCAAGGATGCTACTATGTAGTCCTTGCTCCCCTTCGGTATGTTTTTTCAATGATCTAAGACGTTGTGCCGAAAAACTTGTTGACACAACTCTCTCATGTGAGCTGTCACCCTCCTCCCCTCATCATTCATGATGATGGCTCTTGACCTATCATCGACAAGAAAGGCATATCCCTCTGGGGTATGCCTAAGATGGGTTCTCTCCCACCTGCGACCACTTTTTTGGGCATATCTAGGGGACCCCTGTACATCTGGTGTATCGACCGGGGTAATATCTATCGGTGTAGCACCCATAGGGGTGCCACCTGCAAACGGCTGAGCAAAAGCTGGAGTAACTAGAGTAGACATCCTCATAGGTGTGACAAATCCTAGAGGTGATGCAACTCTAGTAAAACGATGAGACAAAGACACCGTGTCCATGCCTCTACAGCAACCACCTGAGCCACGCTCCCTGGAACTGCCACGAGAGCAAGGATTAGCACCTGTATCCCATGCCAACCGCAGCTCGCTGCCTCCGTATCTTTGCAGCATCCCCCTGACCCTAAAGTACTCTGTCCCTCTAGCCCAATTCTAGAGCATCGACCTCGTCTGCTCGAATCTGAAGCATCTGATCGCGCCAAAGTAGATCTAATAGAGCGGTCTGACGATGTCCAAGATGTTAGCTATATATAGTTTGTCTATGTTAGCTATATATAGTCTATCTATATATAGCACCCCCCGTCCCCTCTATATATTCCTATCATGTGTGCTCAGTTGACACACTTTTGGGATTCCACTTCCAGTGTCTTATATCTCTCTTCTCTCCTTTCTTTCTTTCGTCTCTCATCTTCCTCGCAGTTTCCAACATGGTATCAGAGCAAGGTTCTACAACATCACAAAGCTTTCCAGCATTAGTGTTTACGCTGGATACATGTTGTTGGCATCATCTTCCAATCCACCAACTGTAGTGGCGGCGCGGGGCGCAGCACCGCCGCTGCTTTCCTTCGAGCCTCCGCCTCATCGAAATGGAAGAAGGGGAAGGCGCGGCTGAGCGCTGCCCCGTCCAGCGCTGCCAGCTCCTGCATGGCTCCGTTCTTCTATACAGGGTCAGGGTCTGTGATCCTGGTAAGGCACCCCTCGTCATAGTGCGAGGCAAAGGGGCCTTGATGTGTTTGCCAGCATGCGGCTACAGGCTCCAGAGGTCCGATGGCTAAAAGGGAACCGGAGTCCAGCAGCGCCTGCGAGAGATGGCAGCACGTTGCCAACCCTATGAGGCCTAAGCCTATAACTGCAACAAGGAAGACAAGCGAGGGAAAAAGCTGGAGACGAGGACAAGACGATGGAGCCGCCCTCTCGTCATCATCAGTCATGGCAGCAGGGGCCATATCGCGCTGCAACGGGAAAGACAGGCGAGGGCAAAAGCTAGAGATGAGGACAAGACAATGGAGCCGCCCTCTTGTCATCATCAGTCGTGGCAGCAGGGGCCATGTCACGCTTCAACGGGAAAGACAAGCGAGGGCAAAAGATGGAGACGAGGACAAGATGATGGAGCCACCCTCTCATCATCATTAGTCGTGGCAGCAGGGGCCATGTCACGCGCGTGCAGGCAGAGTTATTTTCGTTCGAGTGGACGCCATGGCTCCAAACAGAGATTCTTTTGGGACAGAATTTTACGTGGCGGCGAACGGATTTGAGTAGTGCAACCTTATCTTTTTTTTAATATGTAATTCCAAGTAGAGGTCTACCCTAGAATCCTAGGGTTTAAATCCCGTTTTGGAAGAAGGGAAGCTTGGAAGGAGCGATGACAACAAAATCAGGACCTCTGCGAGCATACAGAGTAGATGATTAGCAACCAACGAAGAGGTTTAAGTGCACATGCCATTAGGACCTCCGTGACTTCCATTGTTTTATCTCGTTCTAAAACGCTAATAGTTACTTACCACTAAACGCTAGGAAGAAATAGTTTAAGGTAAAGTAAAGTTGATCCTCTAATATCTTTATATGTGTGCATTTCCTTTGGCTTATAGTTTGCCTCGTTTTGGTCATGTTTTGAGTTTAATAGTATTTTCTCAAGCTGATTGTTATCTATGGTAGTAATTCAGGGTACTCATTGTGAGAGTTTCTTAATGTCTTGACTTTTACTCAGATTCATGATGATCGTCCTCGTTCATTATTCCATTGATGAGTGTCTATATTCTAGCTAATGATACATTGTTTCGTTTATATTCTTTCTAGCTGATGAGGGTCTATATTCCAGCTGAAAAAAAAACCAAGTGGTTTTTTCAGCCAGTTTTGGAGATTTAATGCAAAAAAAAGATTAGTGAAATTGCGTGCATCGTGATTGTCGTTTACAAGCAACAAATGGCACTTCAAAAAGGGAGAAGAAGAAGGAGTGATCTAGAGGAAGATTTCTAATGAAGTGTATTGAGGTTTTAGCCCCCTTTTAGAGCTAGCGGAACCATCAGATTTGTGATTTGAGCATCAAATTTCATCCGATAAGTTTTAGATTGTTGATTTTGCCAACATCCCCTCCATAAAGAGTTCTTCTTCTCAGCCATAACCCTTCTTCTCTGATTTAGCTATAAATATGAGGCATAGGGAGTAGTTTAGAGAAGCACAAGGAGACCCGGAGAGGCCGCGAGAGAGAGGTAGAGAGCGCGAGGTAGAAGGATAGCCTTCCAAGAGGCTACGAGAAGCAGCTTGAGAGAGAGAGAGGAGTTACTCTGGACAATGGCTCTAAATCGATGAGGTGGAAGGACCATGGGAACCATCACAACTGGTTAGGGAGGATATTGCCAACGATACGGGAGTGCCCGAGGTTACCGTAGTTGCCATTACCAACAGAACATTGGGTGTGGCGAACGCGAGTGTCTGCAAAGACAAAATTTCCAATGTCGTCGTGCCAAACCTGGTTATTCACTACTTGGTTATTAATTTTCCACATAAGACAATAAGTTTTTTAAAACCAAAATTTTACATAAAATATTAGCTTTCATATCTTTCACTTACATGAATTAACAGCTCTAGGAAGCATACTACTACAAGCATAAACAATTAATCGCTATGAATTGTAGCTAGATTAATTGAGATTCTAAATTGTAGAATCATGTTGGAAATAGTTGCTAGAGGTTATTGCACATATGTCTTTATGCGCAATCAATATAGTTATGGTCAAACGTGACAAGGTGAAGTGTTGACTAATGCTTAAAAAGTGAAACTCTATTTCAAGGATCTGTAAGTCATCTCATTGAGTTATTAGCACAATATATTTCTTTAAGGAATTTTGATTATGTTGGGTAAGATAGCCCAAATGGAAAATTCATGCCTTGCTTAACTTGTTGTAAGAGATGTACTCAACACTTCTTTATGGGGAGGAGAATCCTCATTAGAATGAAAGGTTACCTTAGGATAAAGTCTATATTGGCTATGGAAGCTATGAGATGCACGATGGTGTGATTGTCATTGCATCATTTGATATACTTTTGAAAGGATTGTTTGTGTTTGCTAGAATCTAGATCTCTGATTGAAAACATTGACAAATAGGATAAAAGGAAAGGTCCCACTAGGCTACCCCCAAGCTAGTTGCGAGACCCTACTCTAAGGGGGTCATGGTTGTCACTTTGAGAGGCTTAGACTGGTTCCATAGCAAAAGGTTTTTCTGTAGGGATAGTTGCAGGAAGTAGGAAATGTGGGTGCCAAGGGGGCTTTGGCCATAAATCCTGCATTGTTCCTAGAATCTGAGGAGCCCTTTCGTGACCCAGGATGGGATCCTAGAACCCTAAATACTAGTAACAAGGGTGGAATCTTGGTGGGCAAAATACCCTCGTGGAATTCTGTATATGTTCTACAATGTCAAAAAGATGGAAATTGTAATAAACTCCCAATATAATAAAGAAATTTGTTTTACTCAAGGGTTTTTTGAATTGTATACATGTCCGTGAGATAAATTGCGTGAAGGAACGTGTGATTTAATAGAATAATTAAGGAAGTTGGTTGTATATGTTCCAATAAATATATTGTAGGTAATTAAAAAATTAAAGATGATTCTGTCATCAAAGGAAAGTGGGTGGGCGTAGCCCCCGACGGGTCCATCCAATGGTAGGGTGGTTTCGGTTAGCTAGGAGCTTTTCTAAATTAGTGATAGAAATAGGAAGATGACATTCACTAGTCATCAGGTAGAATCAACTTTCATTGTTTTAGGGGGACCAGAATGGGATTTTGCCTTATGAGCAAGAGGGTTGACATACCACACTCCCCTCCATCTCCCATTCTCTTTGAACCAAGTGCAATGGCAAGTTCGCTTCAGATCGAGTAATCTTGTAGAAGTGGAAACTCGAACCCTGTCCAATTTTAGGAATCCAAAAGTTCAGGTTGATCCTAGTGGGTTTCAGTTGGAACTCTTTCGTTGTGATGTAGAGTCAATGGGGTCTAAGTGACAAACCCCGTGATGTTCCCAGGGAGCGTCGTGCGACGTCATTTGGAAAACCTATTGATGGACTACAAAAAGGGGCACCTTGGAATAAGCTTGGCGAGCACCTCACAAATTAGAGAAAAATGTAAAGTTGAGTATAAATGTTGGAAATGAGATAGAAGACCCTACTATGTTCAGGAGGATAATAGGAAGTTTGATTTGCATAACTATTTGAGGGCAAAACTTGAGTTATGATGTTGGATGTGAACCAAAAATTATGATGTTGGATGTTGGATGTGAACCAAAAATTATGACTTATACTCTTTAATAAGGGGACTATTTTCAAATAAGTTATGGGCATCTTAAAGAATGTGAAAAGCTATACAAAAAATAAATATCTAAATCTACTAAATAAAAAGAGATTAAGACATGCTCTTATACTTGATATCTTGTGTAAGAGGACTTTCATTTGACGTTTCCTCTTAGTATATTAGGTAGGCTCATAATGTAGCCTACCCTTGCAAGAGCTTGTGTTCCGAGTGATGGATTGGATCTTTGTTCTACCCCACTACCAATTCTTTCAATCTTGTAAGTGGATATAATATATGGGTTGATACCAAACTTCTACCAACTACTACATACACATTGATTATACTAGCAACCTCAAGTGCAAGCTATGAAGGGTCCATTGGGTTGAGAGGCTCAACATAGTTTGACCTTTTACCTTCTATCCAAGTCCTCTTGGTCCTATGCAATATCATGAGAGTGAGGCTATGACCCACGGCTAGTGGGTGTATAATAGGATTATTCAGGTCATACGACCCAACTAAATTGTTTTTGCCCATAGATCCTACTCTTTTGGTTATCATGTGCAGGGATTCCCCAATATCCTTGTCAAATATCTAGCATTAGATATTTTGAGTAAGGTACCCAAATATGAGACTATCTCCCTTCAAGAGTTCCACGATTTATTTTGTATATCGTGTGGCTTTTGAGTAGAATTAAAGCCCTTGTAAATAAATAATGGAAGAAAATAGTTGGTTTTCTTCCTTAAACTAAGTTGGTATGTCTCTAACATATATATAATCATGTTAAATTAACCTATTTTATCATATATAGATTCAAGGTGAACTTTGGTATAATTTCCTAGTCTTTCACACTATATATCAATATACCTTCTACTCATTGGATTATACTTGGCAAGAAGACTCTATGAAGATCTTGGAGAGTCTTTATTGCCTTCCTAGAAATTATATAGAGACACGATGGACTCGATAGAATGTCTATCACTTTATGATGTTGAGAGGGGAGCCTAGCTTCAAAGATATCTTGAAAGAATTAGATGGATAAAGTAACTCAAACTTATCAATGTATTTTTGTTTGAAGATCCATGAGTCAAAACTATTATAACTATAAAAAATCAAAGTATCTATCAAATCGATATATCTATGATTGAGTAATTGATGTCTTACCTCCTAATAGAATAACTCACCTAAGTAGACAAAAACAAAATGATTACATTATCAAGGGATTCCCTAAATAACCAAATCACTATCGACTTCTTATAGATCATGAGAAACCGCTTGTATATAAAGAAATACTTGTGGCCAAGTTCCACAACTAAAAACCTTATCCAATGTCTCAAAAAGCTCTTTTCTTAAAATGGCATGATGTACACATTAATATAATAAACATTGATCTTTTGATGGTGTGAATAATCTCATCTAAAGTTCAATTAAATATTTTAGGTACCCCCACTACCAATTTCCTTGGCCGATCAATAGGAAAAGAAGATTCTACAAAATTAAGTTTGCCTACTTGAATCTATCATTGCCCAAAATCCAAAGACACCTTAGTTTCTATTGATTTCAAATAAAATGATCAATTATCATGCTTAACCTTTTCAGTCAAAAGGGCCAAATTTCGATTCTCATTTTTCTCGAATCAATAGGGGATGGGCAGTCTAGTCTTCTACATGAAATTTGCTACATGCAGGTTGCGGGTCCATCGGTAACCAAACGAAACCAAGTCATACGACTTGTAAGTATCCTTTGCTGGTGTGTGATCTAAATCACTCCTCTGTTACCCCCAAGGAGTAATGTTGAACGATGGATCGATCAAATGAAAGACTAATTTTTCATGATTAGGACAAGCATGGTCAATCGAGCTAATGATCACCCAAGTGCATCTCATCAAAGAAGCTCTCGTCTATGGTGGAAAAAATGGTGTCATGATAAAGCTATTGCTGAGACATCCCAAATCTAAGAATAGATTAAAGTAACTATCTAAGGAAGATATCTATCCCTAGCATATCAAATCCATAAAATGGACAATTTTTTTAGCTTAATGTAGAAAGGTTTAACCATGGAGGGTTAGTATTCCCATTTTGTTCCCCTCCTAAAGTATGCCCCAAAAATTATAATGACATAGCAAGGATCTTACTTCTATCAAAATGCCTAAATATACCACTAAATGGGTAACTAAAGGCTATGGGACCCTCTGACCTCAAGGATACTGTACTATGAGTTCACCCCGAGTTCACCCCCTAATGGATTCCCTTCCCAGAAGGAATTTTTGGGCATACCCCATAGTTCCTAAACTATGGATTTATCTAATAAAGGTTAATATTCAATTGGGAAATCAAAATTGGAGTCACTCGAAACTTGTTAATTATGGCCCTAACCATTAACCCAACACCAAGAACAACCCTCTCCCTGTAAATGCCATCAAGGGATCCAACCTTATTGCTTTAGCAACCAACCAGCTACTTTGGAGCCCAATGTCCCATTCAAACAACCAATACCAATCCTCCTCATAACAATTTAGTGAGCAAAAAATTCAACAATCAAGGGAGAGGATGGGAACTAGCATGAGGGATGGGTGGTTGAGCTTGTGAAAAAGAGAATCCTACCATCTATGAGGAGTTAGAGGCATGCACTATCCACACATCCATCAATAATTAAGAGGTCGAATGGTAATTATCATCCTTCAAGTGCCTAGAGAGCACCAAGCCAAAACCTTTCAAATTCTTATTGATTGTTGTCCTACTCATTCCTTCATGTCCTTTGAGTGCATTTGAACAATGGGTTCTCATGCCCCTTACTTACTTAGGCATTCATACTTTTATCATTTCTCCATTTCTATGTGAATGGTAATTCTAGAGTGGCAAGTATATTGTGTATTCAATCTTGCTCATCGTTAGGGCATGATACATACCTTTTGAAAATTTATTGGGTAGGAGAGCAATTAGTATCTCTATGTAGCATGCCAAATGTTGCATCAAGATTAACTAGAGACATTTTCCAAGTCTCCATTTTGATGCATACTATATCCTTCTTATTCCCTAGAAAGGCTAAATCATTGCCCTAATGCTCAATAGGTCATACATTGTGCACCCAAGGATGGCCAAGCAATAGATCATAGTTTTCTCTTGTCATCATCACAAAGTTAATAAAAAATTGTACTCTAATAATCTTGACTAGCGAGTCCTTCAACACACCTTATATGTTGACTTTGCTAGCTCTAGTTCCCATATCGATGATTGCTCATTTGATGATAGAGTCTCTAAGATCTTCCATCAAGAGGATAGCATGATGTTCTACCCTTTCCAAAAGGTGTTGATCCCCAAGACTCATATTCGTCAAATCCTTGAATGCATGCCATACAGTAGGGCTTTCTTTCATCAAGACTTCAAGTAGAATCAAGACATTTGTAAATGTGACGATTAGGCCAGGTTCTATTTCTTGATATTGGGAGCTCTGATGCCTTACATCATTTAGAGTTGTAACCTCTTACTCTTGCATATGTTGGCCGAAATTTGGGGGAGGTCAGTCATAAATATATCATTTAGAGTTGTAACCTCTTTCTCTCGCATATGTTGGCCAAAATTTCATGGAGGTATGTATAACGTGGGCTCAACATAAGGGGCTTTTAAAATAATATCTCTACACATTTTTTACATACAAAAAGGGTGCCATATAAAGGGGTTATTTACATATTGAATAGAAAAGAGTTATGTTTTATTAAGGGAAAATTCACATATAAGGATATTTATAAATAAACCTTGAATGCATGTGATATAGAGGGTATATATATAGTGAATTACCCGAGGCCAAAATTGAGTGGTTTGGTGGTAGACTTGCCAAGGTTCAAAGGTTGACTCAACAATATATGTCTGCGAAGTATGGGTCTAGACAAACAAAAGGTCTCCAAACTCATTTCAATTGGTAATTCCTTCTATATTGCTTTTACCCTATCCTTGATCTGATATATTGTGGCCAATTGTTGTTTAGGATCGAGATATTCCCCTATTTTGGCTATAGCCACTTGATGGCCCCCTAAGAGACCCCCAAATAAATGAGAAAAATGAATATGTGCAAATCCATTGTGCTAATTAAAAAATAGAGGTGGACTAAAAGAGTCCTAATGGTCTCTAATTAATCATGAAAACAATAGCCTAATTACACATATGTAGTTCAACCCAAACTTAACTCAGCATATCCATTTTAACCACTTGAAACTCTTTAGTTACATACCTTGACTCTCAAATTTTTAATTAAAACCACCAACATTTCAAGTCCAATATTTCCAATATTTAAATCAAAGATTGTACTTAGCATATAATCTCTAATGCAACCTTCATATTTATTAATACCTTGTTATAATATCTAATATCCACTAATTATCATTTTTACCCTAAATGTAATTTTACAAAAAAACTATCCATTAAAAAAATCCAATTATTATGAAAATACAACGTGTATTCTAATTTCACAATGAACTATAGCCCCTTTTTATACTTCTCATAAATTCCTTCCTTATGTTGACTTATAAATTATTTTCTCATTTTGGCCTAGAAAAATAGAAATATTGAGAATAATTACTCTAACTCATAAAACTCCAAACCCTCATAACTAGAAATTCATCATGAATGAAAATTGAATTTTCATAATTACGCTCTCATTTTTGCCTAAAAATTGTCATTTTAAACCTTAAAAATTATATATCTCTATAATTAGAACTCAATAGTGACTAAAGCCTCACAAGCAAGTTTTTATTACCATATTTCAACTCTTTGTAACATATTACTATTAATATCTCTTTAATCTTTTTAATTATCCTTAATTTTTGTTTAAAACCTACCATTTTAAGTACTAAAATGATTATAACTTTCAATATATGCAACATTTAAGTGTAAGATTTTATTTCTAGATTGATTTTGATGTATTTTAGCTCTATTTTATCTTAATTTTTTTAATAATACTCAAATGTCTTAATATTCATTAATTAAAACTAAAAAATATAGCTTTTGATCTATTTTAGTCATTTTTCTTTATTTTAATTCATATAATGCAATAATTAAACTTTGTTCTACTTATTTCACTCTCAAAAATCAAAAGATCAGTCTTTTTAACATCATTTTCCATTCAAACTTAAGATTTCACTTCCATTTCAACTAAAAGAAGAATACCCGTTTAATTTTAAGAAAGCAAATCATAGGCTGCATTTGATAATGATGGTGGGTACTCCTCTCCTTCTATATCTAGCAATCTTGATTCTCCTTCATCTTCTCCACTGTCGACCAATATTTGCTAATCCTTCCTTAATATTGCTATAAATTGCTGCGTTTACGTGAAGAAATAGGCTTCAAGAACATAATAGGATGAAAGAGGATAGAAGAAGTGATCAATTGCATCCCATAGATAAAGAAATCTAAAGCAAATGCTATAACAAATTATCAACATGCTCCCATGAAGATGGTGTCCATATTCTTGGTCTCTTTTCTCTCTTGAGTAAGTCCTCCTTCATAAGAAATCCCTCTCCAACTTCTTGATTATCCCCATTTTCAAATTTTACAACTTTCACATGTGAATATGTTTCCCTTGGCACCCTTCCACATTTCTAGCCTATTTCTAACCCCTCCCACAACTTCTTGACTCAAATTCTATGCATACACACTAAATTCTACCCGAACTTTTTTTCTTCTCAACTTTTGCCCACATCCACTAAAAATTTCATCCTATATTTACATTCTATCACTTACTAGTTTTTTATCTCTAAAAATTCTTACCTAAAATATCCCAAACTCCTCTATTTCTAACTACATATTAGCACCATCAAATATGACTTTGCAACTTAATTTTTAATTAAGTTTTATGAAAAATATTATGTAATACATAATTGAAACCATCTAGTTTGCTTGAAAAATATTGTAAAAATGGCTTAGATAACCAGTTATCATTCCTCCCTCACTAGTTTAGTGAGCCCTAGTGAACTAGCGAATAGAAAACTGCTCCTTGCTTCAAGAGTTGCTCCAGTGGGTGCATGATCCATCAAGTCTTCATAGACGACAATGAGAAATTTGAAAAAATACTCTCTCCCTCCAAGCTATGAGCATCCCTGTGAGCACAACAACATCTACAACCACCTTGCAATGAACACAAAGTAAATGAGTACATGCTAACAAAGAATATTTAGTTCCTTATATACTGAAAACTAACTTAATGTGGCAAGTAACTAGTTCAAGAATCACCTTGCCCATCAACGAGCATGATGATATTACACTTCCTAAGTAAGAATCCAACCAAAAGGAAAACCATAAGAGTTGCTAGGTAACAAATAACCTCTTGAAACAAAAAAATGCAATGCTACTCTCCTTTCGGATATCCACAAATAAACTCAATAAAATAAGCTTGTATGCATTACAAGATAGAGTCTCTAGGGCAAAGTTGCTAACCCTCCATGAAGTAATGACAATGTATCTAGCTACTAACAGAGTATGAGATGTATAACATAAGTAGTACTGTAACTCTATCTCCATTTATCAAAGGATTTATATTTTAGTAATGGATTTCTTTTCTTTTTTGTTAAAGACTTACTTTTAGCCATGCTCAAAAGGTCCCACCCCAAAGAGATATAAGGCATCAGACGTAGGGCACCCGTCAAGGAAATCCCTACTACCTACCAAGACCTCAAAGGTGATAGATATCTTCTTTTGAGTTTTTTTTTTCATGTAAGGGAAATTGTTTTTCTTTTTTTGTTTTTTTTTCAAGTCTTTTTTTTAAAAGAACATATTGTACTTATGCAGTCACTAGTTAATGTTGAACCTAGAAACATTTTAGCTCAATAATCCTCCTTGAGAAACTTAGAGCTATACTAGCTAATCAACTAACATCTAGGCTAATCTCACAAGACTCAATAAATGTAACCTCATCACATACAAACCAGTCAAAATTTAATGGAGAGAATCCTTGTTACACCCAATGAATCCTAGCAAGAAATGAAACAAGGTCATAACGGATATAGTCTAGTGGATTTCTAGTCAGCCAATCCAAATTGGTAAGTACACCATCACCTATGAGTCAAAACCTCCTCTCTTTGGAGCTTAACACTCATAAGTACAATATTCTCAGCATAGCAAAATGAAACAAGTAAAAACAAAAAGTTCATTAACAAAAAGTACAAAACAAAGCAACGTAGGGATACACCTTAGAGATAGAACATCATAACATGTTATTCCCCATGTCTAACCAAAAAGAAACCTTGCATCGAAAGATAAACCCAATCGTGTGTGTATTTAACTACCTAACTAAGTGAAAAGTAACTAATGTAATGTGTGAAAAGCATAAAATAAAAGAAAAATTTAAGTTAGAATGTCGGCATGTTCTATTATTTATGCTACTTTTGTAGTTTTAAAAAAAATGAAAATCAAGCAAACCAAAATTCAAATAAAATAAACTAAGAAAACAAAAAAGTATTCACACTCTCTTAAATCCTCTTTAAAAAAATAATAGTCTCAATCCAAAATCATTTATGCTATCAAAGTCAAACATAGCAGCTAAACTACAAGAGTCATGATGCTCTTGAATAGACTTGAGTGTGCAAGCACATCAAATTTCATAGACCTGCTATCATGCACATCAGTAAAAATCTCCATCATCTCATAGAGCAGAATCAAGGCTGCATCATCATAATAAGGCATAGGTGCTAGTGGTAAACATCTCAAGGAGCAACCCTTGATCGCACATTCATGTATTAACAAATATAGTCCCAATAGGGAAAACTATCATCTAGCTAAAGGTCAAGATATGATAGAGTGAGATGGTGCACAACAACTTGATATTTGAAAAGCGACTACTACTCTCTATCTATCCTATACTTAACTAGTCCATGCTTGGGCAAAAAGATACTATCATAGTTGTGGAGTTGATAAGTGAAACTTCTAGCCTTCTGCATGGTAGTGGTACCATAGCATAAAAAATAAGGGTGGTGGTGCCAACACAAGAGCTATGCAGGGACATAAAGATAGCACTAACAAGGCCTACAAATGGTGGATAATATTGTAAGCATGAAATAACAACAAGGAAGTGCCATAACAAGCCTCACCCCCCCTCAGAGCATACACAAACATGTCATGCATCTAAAATCAAGGAATACTGTAAGGTCCAGGATCAACATTGTTAGCATCAAGATGAGGGCAAAGAGCATCCATCCACAATATATCAATACCTGCAACCCATTAAGAATCCCCCCTAAAAAAGAAAAAATAAAACACTAGAATAAGCAAAAAAACATAATATCTATTTACCAACATTATTCAACTCACACTTCTCAATTAATTCATAAAAGGTTGCAAGTGAAGTCCATTGACTCGAAATGATTCATGTACTTTCTCTAAGTTGCAAATATCCACTAAACCATTGTCATAAACCTCATTGAAACTAGCCATGAGATATGAATTTTCCTTAGAAATTTATAGTAATGGCTATCATACAACAAAACTAAATCATTGATCTTAATCCACAAGCTTCTAGCATCTATCATGCAAGGCTTTTCTTCATTTATAACATGATTTGATACGCTACAAGGCAAACTTATGATCTTTATCAAGCTTAACTAATTTACACAACTAAGTAGTAAGAGATTCCCTCTCTCCAAGGTGATTAGCTATTGCAACACAAGCAAAGTAGGAACTAACCAATTCCAAGGGATAGTCAAAGCAAGTAATAATATTTTTCATAAAGAAACAAAGCGACATCTATAACACGATCTACCTTAAGTGCTTTAGCTTTCACCCATTTGGTTACATAATCAATACATATCAAATGTATCTATTAGAAAAATAGTATATAGGTGGATCAATGGGATCGATAAAATCTATAACCCACTTCTCAAAAGGTATAATTTTTTATATAGGGATTAAAGGCATTTTAGAGCATTAGTCCCGGTCTCCCAATACATTGACATTTATCACAATTTGGATAATATTCATATGCATCCTTATATAATGTAGGCCACCAATAACTAGCAAATATAACTTTCTTTGCTATCAAATCACCTACAAAATATCCCCCACTAGGGTTCATCATGTAACATAGTTAAGATGTCTGATACCTCATCTTCTCAAATGCACCTTTGATCAATTTCTCATGAGAAAAATACTTATAGAGATATCCTAACATCAAAACGTATGATCATGATTGTAATAAAATATGATGTTCATATCTATTTTCTATTGGTGGATATTTAGTTGTACTAAGAAAATTAGGAATATCAACATACCAAGGTATTGTGATACATGAACTTCAAACAATTGAACATTGAGTAACTCATCATCTACATCCTTCTATATACCATCTAAGTAATTAATCGAGCCATATGGTTATAAGGACATGTGATCGACGAACACAAGCAATTACTTCCAAATAAAATTCCTAAAAAAGGAGCATCCATCTCCTAACTTGACCACTAAGTTCAGATTTATTTAGCAAGTACTTCAATACTTTATGATCCACATAGAAAACAAACTTGGTGCCTAGTAAGCAATATCAAAACTTAGTAATGGGAGACACCAGCGATAAGCATTATTTCTCAATTGTGGTGTAATTTTTCTCTCCATCACTAAGATTTTGACTAGCATAGTAAATCAAATGATGTACATTCTTATTATCTGCTTGGCAATGAACAACTCCCACTATATCCATAAAAGCATCAACATGAATATAGAACTCTTTAGTCCAATCAAGTGGGACCAAAATTGGGCCTTCAACCAACTTAACATTTAGTTTTGCAAAGGTATCTTGGCACATTGAATTTCAATTGGTTCTTTCTAAGTAGAGCTATTAAATGTAAAGCAAGTACTAGAAATGATCCAATAAAGTATCGATAAAAATTTAGATGACCAAGAAACTTGCATGATTGCTTCAAGGTTTGGGGTGAAGAAAGATTAACAATTTATTGAAGTTTTGCCATAGCCATTACAATGCCATCACTAAAAACTACATGTGTTAATAGTATACCATGTGGTATCCCAAATACACATTTTCCAAGTTTTAGAGAAACTCATGTACTCTCACAACATTGGAACACCTCTTCTAAACAATCAACCATATTATCATCATTGCCATGCACACAAAAGTCATCCAAGAAGACTTCCATCCATTTAATTTAAAAATCTTGAAAGATTTCCATCATTTCTCTTTGAAAAGTAGCTAAAGCATTATATAAC
This sequence comes from Lygodium microphyllum, assembly GCF_053477565.2. Classification (NCBI taxonomy): domain Eukaryota; kingdom Viridiplantae; phylum Streptophyta; class Polypodiopsida; order Schizaeales; family Lygodiaceae; genus Lygodium; species Lygodium microphyllum. The sequence continues at coordinate 47,427,509 of NC_141150.1, forward strand.
CGCCTGTAATGGCATTACCTTGTAGGCTAAGTTCCCTACTCTATGATGGTGAAAGTGGTTTTAGGTAGATCTTTTGGTTTAATTAGGACTCAATTATGGCTACTAAACCCATCCATAAAATAATATAATTGGTGTCTTGTCACTCTATCTAGAATTTGATTTAAGAAGGACAAAGAAAAATGATATTTACAAGTATGCATATTCAATGCTCGATAATTACACATATGTATTTTTATTGGAATTCTTCTTTAAGTACAATAACTATAGGTGAAGCCCAATCATTGTATATGATAGGATATATAAATCCCACATCTAATAATTTAGTAAATTTAGCATATACATTTTTCGTATAATTTGGATTGGTGTGTAGTCGATGTTGTTGTATAGGTCTAACATTGGGTTCAATATCAATGTAATGTTGACACAATTGAAGTTTGATGCCTTTCAAATCTGGAAGGCGACCATGGGTGCATTAATGAGCAAATAGGTACAACAACAATTATGACCATCGACATCGCACATGGGCAGAGAGAATAATGTAGTTGGCTGCTACCTATACAAGGAAGAAACTTGCCCAAGCAAGGGGTTTACCTATTCATTCGTCTTTCTGGATTCATTTGTGTGTTTGTTGTGTGCCTATTGGGTCTTTCAACCAATCCTTTGACTAACATCCTAAGTGCTACGATAGTAGAAAAGTTGTCCCTCCCCTTTTGTATATCTTGAGATACGAGTATTGGCAATATTACTGACATCTCCTTTTTTATTAATTATTGCCTCTAAGTCTATGAGATGATAATATTTCTTCAATGATTATACCTGTGTACCCAATTACTATCATTTCCATCTCTGTTGAGAATGTTGTATTGGTTTCATATAGCAATATACACTTGGGAGCTTTGTTTAAGTACTTTGTCTTTGTCTCCATTTTTTTGACGATTTTAAGTTTAGTATTGTGGATGCTAAATGTAGAGTAGGATATCAATGTCCACCTATGCCAACTCTCGACTCCCAACTCTCTGAGTATGATTGCATTCTACCCTATGGCAATGATTCTTGGACCTGATTATACATCGCAACCATGATCATTTTTTTTCCACACTAAGTTGAATGCATATGTATGTGCTCATAAGGTCTGTTTGATATAGTTCTGGCTCTTCACCAAGCACAACAATCCTAGGGCTGAATAGTGCCCAATGACACCATCTCCTAAGGCTCTCTCTATCCTCAATGATGATGCATCACATATGTTATAGTCCCCTCAGTTGTTGTTGCAAAAGTGTTGTTCACCCCCCACTCCTTGAAATGGAAGCAAATCCACACTCCCACCAATCACTCCTACTACTCCATTAAAGTAGCAGGTTGTTTCTTTGCTTTTTCTTATCCAATTGTTATCCCACTTATACCCCCTTCCCAATTTTTAGTTCTTAATTGAATGGCCTACCAAATTAACATCCCATTCCAAAAGCTCTCTAGATCTTCTCATGTGGAACTTGATGCTTTCATCTGCTAGTTTGATATAGTAAATACATTGTATTTGAATCTTCGAAGTGAAAAAAGGTTGCATCCTAACTAGTGTTAGAATATGGATGGCCCACTTGGAATGCCGCATTGATTGCATTCTGAAATAGATTTCAACCCAACCAAATAGATACATAGAAGTTTGAATGGCTCCATATCCTTAAGCAAAGAGATAAATTAGTGTAGGCTTACATAGTCAAGTTCACAATCCTAACAAGTAGAATTGACCCAAATACCCAACCTCGAGACGAATTATTAAACACCCTATATATTCAAGGCTTCAACAAGCCAATTTGAAAAGCTTTTATATATTCAAGGCTTCAACAAGCCAATTTGAAAAGCTTTTGCCTCTGATTAGTTGTGTGGCAATAGCATAGTTTATTTTTACAAGAAATCCCTTAGATTGGAATAGTTTTTGTTGAAAGAAAAGTTCAAAAAATGAAAGAAATCCATAAACTCAACCCAAAAGAACCAGGATGATGACACTAGTGATTTGGACTCTAATTCCAATCTAGAGAGGCAGAAGCTAACAGTAAGGGATGGAGATGACTCCGAGGATGAGGAGGAGAAAAAACCCAACAAGTCCAAGAAGAAAGAAGGCAAAGAAACTCTTGGAGGACACTCGAAAAAAACAAAGCTAAGAAAATATGGTGTAAATAGTGCAATAATCTATGTCTAGGTAGAATGCAACCTGAATTAGCAGTGGTGTGACATTTGTAATATGGTTACTCACAACAAGGACTATTATTGGTACAATGACCGCTATAAAATGGTTTTTCGCCCCGAAGGATGGCAAGGTACTAGTGCATCCCACCACCAGTCCCGGCCAATAGAATTCCATGTCAACCAATCACGCAAAGATGTCCATAGTAGCTTACACAAATCAAGAGTACTAGCAACCCGCTGGCAGTCATGCCATGCATGGTAGGGGAGGAAGAGATCGAAGAAATTTTTAGCCATTTTCTAAACATTTTTTCTTCTATATGTAGGAAGCACACTGGAGATGAGAATGTCTCCAAGATCAGGCATATGATGCATAGAAAAAATAAGAGCAAGGCCTTGACAATCATGCCCAAAGCCAACACATTGGAAATCAAAGAGCTACAAGAGCCAGATGTCAACATAGTAACCCAGTTTGAAAAAACTTACAAGGAAGTGGCATTAAAACCCACAAGTCCTTCATGGGCAGAATAAGAGAGAGTCTCCTACCAAGTGGTAGGATGGATAGTAGGCAAATTGGCCTTGATGAAATATATGCCATTAAGTTCTAGTCCAGACGTTCAACCCAAAAGATCGACAAGAAGTTCAAGTGCGGGGAAGAATCCTCCTCACCAAATTAATGGTTGAGATGATAAATCCCCAAAAGGAATGTATGGAAGCCACATTGTAATACACTTGCAATAGTATAGTTGACATTAGGATACATAAACCTTGCTATTTCTAAGAATATAACCAGGTGTGAAGATAAATCCACACCTGAGTTCAAGATGGAATCAAGAAAACCTGAGAACAGCCATAGGCCCAAAAACTACGAAGTCTAAGCCACAATAAGAGAATGGATAGGAAGTACCACTCCCCCTCAAGCTCAAGTGGGGTACTTCACTCCAAGTAGCTCTCTGAAATACACAAACTTATCTTTACCTAATGACTTGGTAAAGATATTTGCAACTTGATCTTTTGTCCTCACATGGACCAAATCAATGTCACCTACAATCACTTTTTCTCTAATAAAGTGATAGTCTACCTCAATGTGCTTAGTCCTAGCATGATAGACATGATTACTAGCTAGGGGCACACTACTCATGTTGTCACAATAGAGTGTGACAGGCTTGACTTCCTGCATGCCCAAATCATCAAGAAACTTCATAAGCCATGCTGCCTCATTGCAACTAATGTAGCGCCTCCATACTCTGCCTTAGTACTAGAGAGTGCAACTGTAGGTTGCTTCTTATTACTGCTCCAGCTGACCATACTACTACCAGGGGAAAATGCATACCTACTAGTAGATCTTCTATCATAGGTACTTCCTGCCCAGTCAGCATCTATATATCCTGTAAGCTCCAAAGGCTTACCATGCTCATAGAGTAGACCATAATTTGATGTAGCATTCACATATCTCAAGATCCTCCTCACTGCATCCAAGTGGGGAGTATAGGCTTCTGCATGAACTGGCTAATCAGTCCAACTGAATAGCTAAGATTCGGTCTAGTAATGGTAAGATAAATTAGGCTACCCACCATTTATCTATACATAGTGACATTGTCAATCTCATGTCCAACATATGCAAGTAGCTTAACATTTTTCTCCAATGGAGTGCTCAAAGACTTACAATCCAACATACCATACTTGGTTAACATGTCTTGTGCATACTGCTTCTGCAACAACCAAGTACCATGAGGTGTAGAGACAACGTCAATCCCAAGGAAATACTTCAGTTCTCCCAAATGTTTGACTTGAAATTCAACATGTAACATTTCCTTGATCTATCCAATTCCTGTGACATCATCACCTGTATTGATCAAGTCATCCACATAGATGACTAATATCACATAACCAACCCTTGTCTTCTTTGTAAATAGGCTATAATTAGCCTTGCCCATAGTGAAACCAAGTTTCTGTAAGCATGCACTTATCTTAGCATTCCAAGCTCTAGGTGGTTGCTTCAACCCATATAATGCTTTCTTCAATCTACACACTTGTGTAGGAAAATTTGGACGTACATAGCCTGTGGGTTGATCCATGTATACTTCCTCAACCAAATCACCATTGAGAAAAACATTCTTCACATTCATTTGATACATACTCCATCCTTTAGATGCTACCAAAGCACATTGTCCTCATAGTTGACATTTAGCAATGCGGCTAAATGTTTCCTCATAATCAAGACCATATTGTTGTGCATACAACACCATATAGGGGAATATGGGAATTTCCCATAGGTTTGGGACACGTGGTCAAATCTTTGGATTTGTCATAACTTGAACACTATAACTCCAAATCAAGCACTCTATAGCTCAATAGATTCCATTTTTAAGTGCTTTTCAATGATAGGTCACTTCATATGGTTTTGAGAAACTTATGGGCATGTTATCCAGGTGCCACCTTTTTAGTATTCAAAAAATGGAAATTGGGAGATTCTCAAACTCACTAATATTGAGTTATACCCTTTTGCCACAAGTCTTGCCTTGTATCTTTCCAATGTGCCATCTGATTTGCACTTCACTTTGTATACCCATTTGCAACCAATTGACATTTTTCCTTTAGGCAAATCAACCAAATCCCAAGTGTCATTTTCAGCTCATCCATTGCCTTACACCAATGATCATCCAAAATAGCTTCAGAAAACTTTGTGGGTTCCTTGAAGCTAGTGACTTTTTCCATACATGCATAGTGCCTCACTGTACATCCATTGTATGTAAGCCTATCCCCATCGGCTTCCTAACTCTTTCTGATCTCCTCAACTAAGGTGCAGTATGAGACTCTCCTCTCTCATGAGGTGGTACATATCTATGTCTCACACCAGGAGTCACACTTGATGGAATACCAAACTCACTATCCAAGCTATCAGTGCTAAGTGAATCATAACCATAAGCGAGTGGCCATGTAACAATATCAAGTTTGCCTTTGCCTTTATCTACATTTTTCCCCCTCATTGACATACCCATGTTAGTGGACAAAGATGTTGAAGTTCTCAATCTACCTGTCCAAGGACTAACAGATGTCGTAGCATCTTTAGAAGGCCCAAAAATTTCAGCACTCTCATTTGTACCTACATGTACATAAGTCTCCTGACAAACATCATCATCCATCAAGATGGTCTTCTTCTCATGCCATGATTTCAGCTCATCAAATACTACATCTCTTGACAACATTGTGTCATGAGTAGAAGGATTGTAGCATTTGTATGCTTTCCTATCTTGTGCATACCCAATAAAGATGGTATTTTCTGCCTTTGGATCAATCTTATTTCTCTTTTCATTTGGAACATGTACATATGCCAAGCATCCAAAAACCTTAAGATGGCTAATGCCCAGCTTTATCCCACAAAGCCTCTTATGAGGAGTCACCTCATGTATCCCTCTTGTTGGTGTACAATTCATGACATACACAGTAGTCATTACAGCCTTTGTTCAATATGCATTTGGTAGGCTCTTATCATTCAACTTAGCTCTAGCCAAAATTCCATGATCACCCCATTTCTTCTTTCCACCACACCATTTTGTTATGGTGTGTACTTGCATGCCAATTGCCTTTTTATCCCATGCACTTCCAAGAAGTAATCAAAGTCTTTAGAAACATATTCTCCACCACTATTAGATCTCAATCATGAGATGTAGCAAGCCAATTCTTTCTCCATATGTCTCTTGAAGTCCTAAAAAGCATCCATGACATCACTCTTGTGCTTCAGCACATATAACCATGTGTACCTACTATAGTCATCTATGAATGACGCATAGTAATGTGATCCCCTAAGAGATGCGTTCTATGAGGGTCCCCATACATCAGAATGTACAAGCTGTAATGGCCTAGTAGTAGTGATTACATGCCTCGTAAATGGAAGCCTTGATTGCTTCCCAAATTGACATGACTGACATACATGTCCCAATTCCACATGCTTGAACTTAGGGAGTCCAATTACAACTTTCTTATGCTACATATTCTTCAGCTTTTGAACATTTACATGACCAATCCTTTTATGCCATATATCAATGTCTCTTATTGCAGCATTGTCATGTGAGTACATAGCAGCATTTAATGTTGGAACTTTTGTATCCAATGTAAACATGCTACCATTTATTTTGCATTTAGCAATGAGTTTGCATCCTTGACCATCCTCTTCAATGTAGCATCCATATCTATTGAATCTAAGTTGTAGATTCTGTTCAGCCATTTGTCCCACAGAAAGTAAGTTTTTGGTTATGGAGGGTATATGTAATACATCATAGAGACTCTTTTTCCTATCACCATGCATTATCAAGGGAATAGTACATGTATGCATAATGTCATGCTGTGTATCATCCCCTGTGCAAACATATCCATGAGCACCTTCTACCAATGTGTCAAACCACTCTCCATGAGGAGTCATGTGGTTAGATGCCCCTGAGTCTATAAACCATACATCATCTGCTTTGCCTTGTGTAGGCAACCCTTTCTTTACATGTTGCATAGCAAACAACCTGTCATCTTCTTGCATACCACTAGAAGAAGGATAATTACCATATTGCCTCCCTCTTTCTCTTTGATCATTCTACTTCTTGTAGCAATCCTTAGCTACATGCCCGTATTTGCCATAATCATGACAATCCTTATTTGCATTTTATTGTTGTCCATGATTGCCTTTCCAAGTAAGAAAGATATCGAAGCTCTCAGCATACACCAAGCCATGGTAGTGACTAGTAGCAATAGATGTAATTATACTTTGATGATCCTAAAGATTGACAATACATTGAGGCAATTCCGTTTGTACAATGGCATCATCATCATCATACCTTTTGAATGTAGAGACTAATGTCGAACGGCTGTTGGAATTGATGTCAAAACACCTGTTGAAGAAGAAAAAAAAATGATAGTGGATGCAGGGACAATATATGTGATGCTACCTTTTGCATGCCTTTGTTCGATAGCAGCATCTGGAAACCCATAAGCAACTATCTCATCTCCCTTCTCGTCGACTCTACGTCAGTCAGCATGTCTTCAGCCAATTGTTGCACCATAACGTATACTTCTCTCAATTCAGAGGATTACTCGCACAACGGTGTGGCTGGCTGAAGACTCATGGACAACTCCCCAAATTGCCATGTCCTTTGCATAGGATGGCCAATCCCTTTGCTTGAAGACAACTTATGTGTTTCCCCTGCTTGTAATCATTTCTTGTTCATTGGAACATCTCTCCATGAGATAGAAGACAAAAAAGATGGTGTCTGCCATGGCCCAACTTGGCTTTACATCCCTACTACTTGGTGCTTCCATTCAAGCTATGGCCACTACAAATTTGTAGGACCAGAAGAGGGTTAATAATGGTGTGGTACCCATCTCTGGGTTGAAGCTCTTGACTGGCTCACCTATGGCTTCTTCTGTCAGGGCTTCCAGCTGCTCTGATACCATGTGACAAATCAAAGAGAGAGAGATGGACAAAGGCTTAGGCCATAAGGGTAGCACACATGCTCTCTATTCAATCCATTATCTTCAACACAAACCAATCAACTGTAGTGCTACACACTCATGCAAACAAACAAGTAACCTAGATCTAACCATGGTTAAGTCAGTATGACTTAACCATATTCAACTAAGGTAGACAACTGACCAAGGACTATGAGCTTGACTCTTCAACACATTAGCCTAGCCATTGCACAACTATTTATGCCAGCATTGAGATCAAAAAAGAGTAGAAGGAGGCGGTATTCTTGGGAGTAGGGTCTTGCCTTAATAATATTCTAAGGAACCTAAGGCAAATACAAGTTTTCAGGAAGGCAGGGTCTGGGCAAGAGCTGAATTTAGTGAGGAAGTTATCAATGGAGACATACAAGTCCTTCTCAGAGAATATGAGTGATCCCTCCGGCTTAATGGCATTGACATTGTAAATTTTTGGGAAGTCATATTGACCATGGATGTCTAGATTGAAGTCCACTCCTACCCTTCTAGGATATGCCATGTAGGTGGGGTTATTTCTCTTGAAGGGTCAGGTGTTGAAGAATGACCTCCATGCATCCATGTTGTCATCCCCCTAGATGCACCTTCTCCATCATGATTGGCACTCGTAGCCCTCACCATTCTGGGCACTTCCATGACCTTGTTCTCCCAGTAGTTAGGATTCTCTGTTCCCCATAAGGTGGGATTCTTCTCTCTTTCAACGTCACCCACTTGTCTCCTAGCCTTTTTCCTACATTAATCACCTCTTACACCACCTTTATTGATAGAACTCTGCTCAATGTAGTGAGGAATCAGAAATTAAAGTTGAAGGGCTCACAAACACTCTCCTCCCACTCCCATACTATGGATTTTGTGTTCCAATCCACTGGGAAACAGTCTTCTCTTGGAGGGATGGGCACTTTTGGGGCCATTGCTAGTTGAGCTTTCAGCCTCCTCCATGCTTGGTCCTAGCATGTTTGTTCTCTTCCTTTTGATCTATGATTTTCTATCAATAGTGTTGTCTACCTCCTCCTGCTATACTTCAAGTTTTGGTGGAGAGGGAGGTTGTGGGACTAACTCCTCGTCTTGTAGCCCCATTTCAAAGCTTAACCCTGCTTCTTCAGTCGGCCTTTGCATCTCCTCTCCCCCGTGCTCTTGTGACTCTACTTTCTTGGGCCCTGCTATTGGTGCTTTGATGTGCAGCTTGTGTCTTAGATCCCTATGAGTAATCTCCAACTTTCTCCTTAATGATTCAATGGACTTCTCATCTTTAGATTGTGTGGTGTCGAAGAGAGTGTTGAGGAAAGCACGTTGTTGGGCTTCCAAACTTATTTGTGCAGCCTCCTTTGCCCTACTTTTTGCTAACACCTTGTCACCTTTTGCAAGGGCTAGCCGGCTTGCTAAGTCTCTCACCCTTCCTTCACTCCTACCCACCCATTCATCTGCTCTTATTTTCATCTCTTCCAAGATTTCATTATGCCTTTGGGCTAAGGCCCTTATCCTCCGCTCTCGTTCCTCAATTTCTCTTTCTAATATTTTCTGATATTCTAGCTTCACATCCACCCTCTTGTCCAACTTGTCCATGTTTTCTTGGTACCTTTGGGCCCTCTCTTCTTCTCCGCCAACTACAAGCTCCTCCATGGCATCTTGGACCCTTTTCATCTATCCTTGCAGCTCTTCTTGTTGCAATATTAGGAGCTTGTACTCCCTTTGAAGTCCCATCAGTTCCTAATTCTCATCTTCAAGTTTTCTTCGCTAGTTGTCCTCTTGCTCCTCCTTAGCCCTGAGCTCTCCCTTTAGCTCACTTATTTCACATTGATACACAACTACTTGGTAGGTTTTCTCAAGTTGTAAAGCCATTAATGCATCTTTATCTACTTCTAGCTTGGCCACAACCATCTTCTTTTCCTCCTTTTCTTTCTTTAGTTGGGAAAGGAGTTCCTTAATGTAATCGTCATAATTTGTAGATGACAAAAATGATGTAGGCATAGTCATTGTGGATGCTTCTACCCTCTCTCTCTTAAGATCTTGTTGCAATTTCTCATCTGCAATCTGTTGGTCTCTTTGTTCTTGTCACTCAGGTTCCTCCACTTGCACCTTCATTTATCTCTTTATTGATGAGAAACTACACCCAAGCCATAAGGTTACAGGCATCTACTATCGTAGAAGTGCCTTGAATGGGTGGAGAAAGATTGGGGTGGTAGGCACTAGGACAAGTGAAATGGAGTAAATTAAACCCTTGCCCTTGCTCTCTGCCATTAGGGATGGCATGATTTTTGGCACTTGGGAGCTTCTCCTCGGGCGTTCTTCTCCATGCGGGCTCATGGAAGCTAGTGGCTCCTCTCTGGCGAATGGCCTTGGCTATGTCTTCTTCTTCTCTCCCTCTAAGATCCTTCGCCTTTTTGTCTGATTTTCTCTTTCTTTCTTCTTCTACCTCCTTGGATTCCCTTTGGACCTTGAGGCAATCAACTCTTTCTTTCTTCCTTTTCTCCTCTTCTGCTCTCATTTGGGGGGTCCCCTTCTTTGACTTCTTGGCCCTTTTGTGTCTAGATAATGTCTCTTGTTGTTGTTCTTCATCACTCATGGTTCTTTCACTGGACTTTTCCTACTTGTGGTGGAGAGGGGACCTGTTTGGTGTCTTGCCAACTCCTTCACCATCTTGTGCCTCTCCCAATGCCTCTTTGATGATGGCTATCAAGACCCCTCCAAATCCAATAGTTGAGGCCTTAGATGATGACATCTTCCTTGCCTTGGAGGCTGGGAACTCTACACCCACTGGTCTTCCACTTGTGGCCATTGCCTTAGTTGAAGTCTCAATGGTCTTTTGCACAATGCTGTTCAAGTTTACTTCATCAAAGGATTTGGTTGCGATGCTTTCAAGCATCAGCACATTGATTCTACTCATCAATGCATTATACATTTGGCTGGAAAACAAGGTATGCACCATTTTGTCCTATAGCTGGACTTGGGGGTCAACGATATCAGCCAAGATGATGCCATTGTTGGTGTGGACCAGTACTTTGTCCATTCCCAACATGCTATACACGTCCCTTTTTTCCCATCTTTCAACTTTGTTGGCCAGGCCCAATCCTCTCTCCACCAGCTCTCTGGGGAGTCACAACTCAAGGTGAGGCAGGAGTGCCAAGAATCCAATTGGCCAAAGTATCTCGGATCATAAAAGGAGTCAGAAAAGGATTACCTGTTTACTTGATCAAACTCAACAAATTAGATCAAAAGCAAGAGTCTCATGAAGGACCTTCTTGGCTAAAGGAATACGCGGGCGTATTCCCTGAAGAGTTGACCAAACTTCCGCCTCAAAGAGAAGTGAATCATGAGATTAGGTTAGTACCTGGAGCTGCGCCAATCGCCAAGAGACCTTATAGAATGTCCATACCAGAAGCAATTGAGCTGAAGGAACAACTCAAGCAACTATTAGATCAGGGCTACATCCGGCCTAGCAATTCACCGTGGGGAGCTCCAGTACTATTCCAGAAAAAGAAAGATGGGACACTTCGACTATGTATTGATTACCGAGGGTTGAATCAATCAACAGTCAAGAACAAGTATCCTATTCCTAGAATAGATGAGCTTCTTGATCGTCTTCAGGGTGCGAAGATCTTCTCCAAGATTGATCTCAGGTCAGGTTACTATCAGATAAGGATCAAGGAAGAAGATATCCCAAAGACGGCCTTCAATACAAGATATGGGCACTTTGAGTTCCTAGTTATGTCATTCGGGCTTACGAATGCACCTGCCACCTTCAATAGGTTAATGCAAGATATCTTTAGGCCATATCTTGATGATTTTGTGCTTGTCTTCTTCGATGACACTTTAGTCTATTCTAAATAGGAAAAAGATCATGAACCCCAACTTCGAATTGTCCTTGAGACAATGAGGTCGCATAAGCTATATGCTAAAATGAAGAAGTGTGCATTCTTCAAGCGTCAGATTGAATATCTAGGATTCATAGTATCATCAGAAGGAATATCAGTGGACCCAGCCAAGGTCAAAGATGTGCTTGAGTGGCCAATACCAGTATCTGTCAAAGAGATATGTAGCTTTCTTGGATTGACAGGATGGTATAGGGTCCTCATCAAAAACTATGCTTTGATTGCAGCACCTCCGACGGACTTACTGAAGAAGCAAACTTCCATTGCATGGTCAACTCCCGAACAAAATAGCTTTGACAGATTGAAGCAAAGTTTGGTATCAGCACCTATTCTAAAACTTCCAAACCTCAATAAGGAGTTCGAGGTAGTAACTGATGCTAGCATTCTTGCCTTGGGGTGTGTACTTATGCAGGAAGGTCATCCAGTAGCATACTCTTCAAGGAAATTGAAGAGCCATGAAAAGAATTATGCTACGCATGATCTGGAATTACTAGCTATCATCCATGCTCTAAAGCTTTGGAGACACTACCTGTTGGGTAACAAGTTTACTCTAGTAACCGACCATAAGAGTCTCAAATGGATCTTTACCCAGAACGAGCTCAACATAAGGCAATGTCGGTGGATTGAAGTATTGGAGGAATATGACTTTGAAATCAAGTACCGACCAGGGAAAGAGAATGTAGTTGCCGATGCACTTAGTCGCAAGGCATTCCTAAATTCCCTAATCTTGCAGAATCCATCAACGGCCAGATCTCTAGCTACAAAAATATCTATGCCAAACAACCCTATACTTGAGTTAGCTAGAGAGGAAGCATGCCATGATTTGGCCTACCAATCAATGTTAAAGGAGATCTCTATCAAGGATCAGAATCAAAAGTTGCAAGCTAAGTATTAAGAATTTTCCATTGATAATGGACTTGTCTACTACAGAACAAGGCTATGTATACCAGCAAGCTAGTCACTTAAGCAGAAGATAATGTGGGAAGCTCATGATTCCCCTTTCACAGGACATCCTGGCTATGCTAAGACTCTTAATGCAGTAAGGAAGAGCTACCATTGGGAGAGGCTCAAAGGTGACGTTCTCAAATATGTCACTGAGTGTTTGTCTTGCCAACGCATCAAAGCTGAACATGTCATGATGCCTGGGAAACTGCAACCGCTTGACATCCCCCAAATGAAATGGGAATTCATCAGTATGGATTTTTTTGTAGGCTTACCCCAAGTCCAGGGAGGATACAACTCCATCATGGTTGTGGTTGACATGCTTACCAAGGTTGCACACCTTATTCCAGTAAAGACAAGCTATAAAGCTACAGAAATTGCAAGATTGTTTATCAAAGAGATATTCAAGCTACATGGTTTACCCAGAAGAATCATTAGCGATCGCGATTCTCTCTTCACATCACACTTCTAGAGGGCTATCTTTGAAGCTATTGGGACTCAACTCTATTTTATCACCACCTACCATCCCCAAACGGATGGCCAAACAGAGCGAGTAAATCAAGTCATCGAGGATATACTTAGGGCATACTGCTGTCGAGAGCCGAAGAGGTGGATTCAATACTTGCCTTTGGTTGAATTTGCCTACAATGCTTCTTACCAGCAGAGCATTCAGATGACCCCTTTCCAAGCATTGTATGGTCATGACTGTCGAAGTCCCCTAAACTTTTCTGATCCAACCCTAAGGGTTGAAGCGTCAAGGCAGATGTTGGAAGAGATGGATGACCAAATAAAGTCAATAAGACAGGACATCCAAGCGGCCAAGGATAGACAGAAGGCATACACGGATTTGAAGCATCAAGAAAGAGTCTTCGAAGAAGGAGATATGGTCTTCATTCGCGTACGCCCTAAAAAGAGTTCTCTATCCTTAGGAGATTGCAAGAAGCTAAGTCCAAGGTATTGTGGGCCATAAAAAATCCTCAAATTCCTAGGACCCAATGCTTATAAATTGCAACTTCCTAAGAACCTAAAGGTTCACAATGTATTCCATATCAGCCTATTGGAAAAATATGTACCTAATCCTAACCATGTACTTGACGATCAACAGGTTGTAATACCTAGTCAAGGAGTCCTTGAACTAAGGCCTGACATGATCTTAGATGTTAGGGAGAGACAACTGAGATCAAGAACCTTGAGGGAATACCTCGCCCAGTGGAAAGATTATCATAAGGAGGATGCCACTTGGATAGATGAAAGTACTCTCAACCATCAATATCCCCAGTTTATCTCGAGATGAGGACATCTCGATTCCTCCAAGGGGGAGAGAATGTAATATTTCCTGTTGAAAAATATTATATACTCGTGAGTCTCACGCAATGACGATGCCGACATTGAATATATGGATAGTGCGACCTTTTACTCGATGTATCCTAATGTTCATTGGTAGAAACGAGACCAAGGGTTTAAAGAAACGTGCACATCCTTGTATGAACCTCCTCTTGGGAGAAGGTCATAAGGATAATATTGAGGATAATGCAAATTTTTTTTTCAATCCCCCCCCCCCCAACAATCGTGCTGGAAGGGGAGGGGAATAGAAACTATGGGGAAGCTCCTCAGTGGGAGCACGCGGGAGTGTGAGTGCCATGCATATTGGCACGATGGAGAGGGAGGATCTCCCCTCCCCTCCCCTATTTCACCAGAGAGGACGTTGCTGCTAGAGGGAGGGGGATAGAGCTGAAGTGGTGGAGAGGCTAAAAGGAGAGTTGCGAGGCTAACAGAGGGAGAGAAGAAAGTACACACTGCCGTTTTAGTCCGTGACCCGACTGTGGGAGCTACCATGGTACTACCGTCGTGGAGTGGAGAGTGGCGAAACGCTGCGCCAGCTGTCGCCGCCTGAAGCCAGAGTATGCCGCCACTGCCGTCTCCATTTCTTGCCACCTGGGAAGTGCCATCCGCTACCTTAAGTGACTCCCCTTCCCTCCATGTGGCCTTGAGCCCACAGAAGCTTCTCAGAAGCTTCTTGAGAAGCTTCTAAGGGGGCCTCCTCTAAGCCCCCCTTCCCGTGGAGCCCTTAAGCCCTTCCCATTGGAACCCAATTTCCTCCCTCGTGCCCCTTTTTTTTTACACACCCTTTTTCCCCCCTGGTGTTAAAATTTTCCCCTCTCACCCCCGTGTTTGATCTTTAAAAAGCCCTTTTTTTTATATACCCGTGCTTAAACCCCGTTTTCATTCCCTTGGAACCATTATCACCTTTTTCCTGATACGCCAACTGTTACATTTAGTTTGGGGAGAACAACATTGTATTACATTTATCTGCAGGAACTGTATAATAGTAAGGTTTCGGGTCATGGATCTTCAGGAATCGGTAAGTCATTGGAAGTTCAGGATACCCTTTCCATTGGAATCCATAATTCTCATGGCAGCCCAACACTTTAATCCTGTCGGCGGGGATTATACGGGTTACTTCCTCATATAGATATGAGTTCATCTCAACCCTTCGACCTCGAATATGTAAAGTTGAGTTTACGTGAGCTTCTACAAAAATGAACAGCTTCACGACTTTCAGGTCTTCCAACCACTTGATCCTCTTTAAGTTGGTTTGTAGGTAAGCAAACCGGTGGGCAGCTATATAGTAGATTCCTGAAGCACCCGTCCATCTTCGTTCCATGTACAAAGGTGATGGATTATAGATCTGCTCCAGGATCTTCATCATCCCAACCCTTTGTCTATAATGCGGAGAATGCATTGCAGTCTTAAACATGACTCGAAATACCAAGAACTTGTTCCACGATTCGTAATTATGCAAGACAGCATTGAAGGTAAGGAAATGTTTGGACAGCAACATTTTCTTTACTTCATCTTATTAAGATTTCATAAAAACAATTCCGTTGTTGGTCGGCTCCGATACCAACTGTAACGTATCCGCTAGTATCATTCCAGGACATGTCTTAGTAGTCCATCGGAAAGGATGTCTAGAAAGTTCCGCCCGGCACTCCCATGGAATGTTACGGGGTTTGCGATCTAGGGCTTTCCGCGTCTGCCACGTAGCGGAAGTATTCTGGCCGTTCCCACTTAGGATCGACCTGAATTAGAGTTTTCCTTATTGGTCATTTCCTAACAGCAACTAGTGTCGGACCCAAGCGAACTACTTTACACAGAAACGCCAGGTCCGAAGCGGATTCAGGCTGCACTTGGTTCAAGGAGAATGGGAAATGAGAGGGATGCAAAGCTCAACCTCTTTGCCATAAGGCATAGTCCCATTCCGTTCCCCTAAAACAACATAAATCGGGTTCACTTTTAACTCTAGGTCAACGCTTTAGTTGTTCATGTTCTTTGACGATCCTCTTGCTGTCCATCGCGATTTGAGAAAAGTTCCCGGCCAACCGAGACCACCCATGGGAGAGGGGGCTTAAAATATGGGGGTAATAATACAAAGGGTTTTAAAACCCACAAGAAGAGGGGAATGAAGGGGGGCTTATCAAGCCCTTTGGAAGCTTCCCCCCCCAGGACGCTTCTAAAAGCTTTCCCATGTGGGGGGGGGGGGGGGGGGGAAGCTTAAGGTTGGCAGCGTGATGGATAGGTGGTGTGCTGGGAGGACCGGCAGCGGACGGCAGAGTCAGGTGGCAATAGCTCCTCACTCCTTCGATGGCGTCGTGTTCCTCTGCCCAGGCGGCCAGCGCAGCGAGTGCATCCCCCTCTCCAACCTTCAAATGGTGCAGGCAAAATTCCTCCCATACATGGCAGCAGCCTGCTCCCCCTGCTTGTGGGCGACCTTCCCCCTTGGTTTAATAGGGGAGAGCAGGGGGGAATCCTCCCTCTCGACATGGCGAGAGGCATGGCACTCTACATCCGTGAGCTCCCACCGAGGAGCTTCTGTTTCCTTGCTATTCCCCTCCCCTTCCAGCACATCAGTCGGCTGGGGAGGGGAATATATAAAAAATTTGTATTATCCTTTAAAAAAATGTTTACGCAAACATTACATGCTTCCATATCATCATTGTCCAATCTCCTAAGATAATCAACTACAGCATGCTTTTTCCCAGGAGTATGAATAACCCTGAAATCAAATTCCTGCAATAGCAACATCCATCTAGCAAGTCTGCCTGTTAACTGAGGTTTATTGATCAGGAACAACAGTGCGTGATGATCCACATGAAATATAACCTAATTCCCAAGCAAGTAATGTCTAAATTTCTGAACTGAGTACACCATACCAAGTGCTTCTCTTTCCGTTATTGAATGATTCTTTTCAGCAGTACTCAATCTCCGACTTGCATAGTAAATAGGTCTATACCATCCAGGCACCTTATCTTGCATCAAAACAGCTCCCACAGCAAGATCAAAAGCATCAACAAAAATATGGAAAGGTAAATCCCATGCAGGAGGCTGCAATATAGAAGCTACAACAAGCATTTTCTTGAGAATACCAAAGACATTATCATGATCTTCCCTCCAGACAAACTGCATCCCCTTTTTGGTTAAATTAGTAAGAGGAGCACATATATGAGATAGATACCTCAAGTACCTGCTATTCCACTCCACTTTCCCGACAAATCTCATAACTTCCTGCACATTGGATGGAGCTTTAGCTTTCTCAACAACTGCAATCTTTCTTGGATCTATGCTCATACCCTCCTCAGAGAGAATATGGCCTAATAGCACTCCTCTCTTTGCTGCAAATACTGATTTGAATGGATTTAAGGACATGCCAAATTTTTTGCATCTCTCAAAACATAACTTAAGATGTTGAAGATGATCTTTAGTGCTGCCAAAAACACAGAAATCATCAATAAACACCCTCATAAAAGTTGTCAAATACGGCCCAAAGGTCTTATGAGCAGCTCCCTGAAACTCAAGAGGCCCATTCTTCAATCCAAAATTCATGACCGTACTAACATATGCTCCCCATTCAGTAATGAAGGCTGTCTTATCCATATCTTCCGAATGCATCCTTATTTGATTGTAGCCTGAAAAACCATCCAGAAAACTATACATTTCATGACCAGCCACATCATCAAGAAGAGAATCAGTAAAAGGAATAGAAAAAGGATCAGTAATAGTAGCTGCATTCAATTTCCTATAATCCACACAAACCCGAATCTTTCCATTCTTTCTAGACACCACCACTATAGGGGATAACCAAGTGAGCTCATTGACTGCTTTGATGAATCCCACCCTCAGAAGCTTGTCAATTTCTTCCTTGACCTGCTTGGCATAATTGGGATTCATCCTATATCTTTTCTGAACAATTGGCTTGGCATCTTTTTTAAGATTTATTCTATGTTGACAAATAGCTGGATCAAAACCCTTCATATATGTGTAATCCCAAGCAAAGATATCCTGAAACTCTTTGCACAACTGAACAAGGTTTTGCTTGAACTCTTGTTCCACAAAGATACTGCAATTAAGGAGTGTAACCTTCCCCTCAAGATCCAAATTGACTTCCTGCACCTCATCTTCTACCACCCTTGCAGATGTTCTCAAGGTGTGCTCATATCTCAACTCAGCCTGAATGATTGCTTTTTGTCCCTCTTCATCAAATACTTTAGGACTGTCCCTACATTTATCCACATCCTTAGGCTGATTTCCAAGTTTCTCTGGCTGAAATTCTTCAGGATAACTACTGCCCTGATCCTGAATCCTGTTATAAGTTTCATTTCCTGAGTTCTCCTGAACATCAGGCTATTTGTGACTTTCAGGAAATGCTTTAGGTTGCTGTCCTAACTGGTTTCCTCCTGCATGTTGAACCATTGAATGGTCCCGAACTTTATAGCTCGTAGATATTGAAGAATCTTGATACTTCTGAATAATATTATCCACATCAATTTCAAACACTGAAACTACAGAACGATTTGCTTGAAGAAACATTTCCTCCTCATCATCTTCCACTTGATCAGCCAAATTAATAGTCTGAGCTACCACAGGTCGAGAAGAACTCTTCAAGTTTACCTTATTAATGGTTGATAATCCGATTTCTTTCAATCCCCGTGGTATACAGACATAATCATTCCCCCAATCCTACTTAAATTTAGCCAACTTAAACCACGGTCTTCCCAACAGCATCTTGTAAGAATCTCCAATCTCTGACATTCTTAATACCACAAAGCTTACCCTGAACTTCAGACCAGCAACTTGAATTTCTTTCTTCTTGAGAATTTCGAGAGGTTGTAACCTCCTCTGGTCTGCCATCCTAACCTGAAATGGGGCTGGTAGCAACTCTTCTTGCTTAGTTGCTAAATATGTATGTTTAGAAAGGATATTAACTCCAGAACCCCCATCCAACAGGACATCATCAAACTTCTTCCCTTGATATTCAACTTGAATAGTAGGCACTTGATAATCTACCACCTCCTTTTGAGTTGGTATAACTGCTTGACAGTCAGGAAGTACTTGATCCTGAACTGATGTACTTTCAATAACCTCCTGCTGCTTTTCCCTGATCTTTAGGAGTAACTTCTCCTTGAACCCTGGGATCAAACCCAAGATCTGCTCCAATGTTAGTTGCAAGGAACACTTTGCTAGAGCCTGAAATAGCTCTGCTGAACCTCCCTCCTGAAATTTTCTTGATTCTTTATCTTCAGGAGACTGATCCTGATCATCAGGAAATAGTGTTCCTGACTCTGCCTGATCCTCAGGATCTTCAAATGTGTATTTCTCTGCAATTTTCTGTAGTTTTTTTACCTGCTTTGTCACCTTTCTCTTGGATTCCTCTTGTTCCTGCCAATCAAGCTTCCAGCTTGCTTGGCTTCTAGTAATCGCTAATACCATAGATTCATCAGGACAATCCTCAACTTTAATGCAATTAAAACAATCACACTGAATATGCATACTTGCACCATTTAAGTTACCTGACCCCCTCTCATGACCTTCTTGAACCTCTTCTTGCTGTATTTCCCTACCACTAACAGCTCCTGTATTAGCAGGGACTGGCCATTCCTCATTGTGATCAGGTAACTCTATTAGGATTGCTGCAACTGGGGCAGGTGGATGCTGTAGATGAGATGCTCCTACAGGTCTCCCATCATTGTGGTTCCTTGCTACTAGCATTTCTCTCTTAGTCCTATGCCTTGCCCAAAGTTCATAGTTTGGTCCCACAATGTGTCCTTGACCTCCATAATAATGGCATGCTCCCATTTGAGTAGTTTGCTGTTGTGTTCTTAAATTTCCCCAAGGTTGTCTTGCCTGTATTCTGCCAGATTCCCTGAAAGGTCTTTGAGGCACCGTGTCAGTCATAACCTGATTTACAGCAACGAGCTGCAAAGCCCTAAGCCTAGGCTGCCCCATTGGCATCTGCTGTGGCATCCTAACATTAGGATTGTACCAGCATGTCCTTGTTTCATGGCCATTTCTTTGGCATATCTCACAATACTTTTCTTTCCTCTTAGTGTCTGAAAGACCTAAATCCTTCAGCTTCTGCTTGATCTTTCTATCTATTTTAGTCTCCTCTGCTTTTCTTTCATTCCTGTCTTTGGTTTTCTTCCTTATGGACTTGATTGATCTTGACTTTTCCTTCCTCTTCTTGTGTTTCTTCCTACGAGAAGTCTCACTATCAGAATCACTGGCATCATTTTCTGAATTTGAACTATTTTCACTATCATCATCACTAGTATCACTTTCAGATTCTGAATCTGAATCTGTGTCAGACTCTGATCTTGAAGAATCATCCTCTTTATGTCTTTTTGAACGAGAAGTACCCAGCCTTCTCTCCACTCTTATAGCAGCCCTAATCATGGTATCCAGTGTACCATTCTGTCCCAATTCTACATTAGCAATTGGATTCTTGATCTTTCTTTGCAAACCCTTAATGAAATAAGTAATTTGCATTTCCACTGATGGTGCATCAGCATTATTCAACCTATTCAATAGGTTCCTGAACTTTTGAGCATAATCTTCCACCAACATCCTCTTTTGCTTAACTCTCTTTATCTTGCTCAAAATATCTCCTAGTGTTTTATCTTTCCGGAACCTGCCCAAAAATGCATTCTTCAATTCATCATAGGTGTTAAATGTTGCCATACCATAACTGGAAAACTAGTCCATGGCTTTTCCCTGCAAAGTGACTGTGAATTGCTGCTCTTTAACCTGATCTCCATACAATTGATTAAATCCACTTGATGTCCACCTTGTTTCAAACTGAGGTACATGACAATCTGGATCTTCCTTCTTCCTGCCTGAAAATTTAGATGCCCTCACCTTTGGGTTGAAGAATTGATTTTGATTCATATTGTGTTTCTTCTTAGGTTTCCGTTGAGGTGGTAAAGGATTAAAATTCAAAGATTTATTAACTAAAACCCCTGCATTCCTTAACAGGAATGTTCTCCCTAGAACTGCATGCTGCAGTCTTTCAAGTGCCTGTTTTGGGGGAGTACCCTGATAGTCAGGAGGTAATACTAGTTCTTCATTATCTGATACATCTGGTATGTTGGAAGGGGTTGGAGGTGTAGGGATGGACTCTATAGAGGTGGCAGGAGAATGATATACTGTGGAAGTGCCCTCAGCAGAACCCACCCCCAAAAGATTATGTCCAACATCTGTGAACTCCTCTTCATCCAGCCTGCCTAATTGCACCACTTCATCTATATCATCAGACCTTACAGATTGATGTTGCTATCTTGACAATGCCTCCCTCAATGCTCCAGATCTGCTCCTTGTGAAAATAATATTGGAGGAATGAGGATAATTCTTTGACATAAAGACTCCCCATGCAAGGCACCTTGTACATCTTCAATGCCATTAGCATCCTAAATTCCTGTAGCCAAATTGTGTAAGTATTTCTTCCAAGCCGTATACCTAAATCATGAAAAATATTCTCATGAAACTGGGTAGGATCGCCAAAGTGTTATGGACCATCAGGACCATAACAGGAAATGCAGGAAATTACCACTGCAGGGAACTTCCTGACACAGTTTATAGCCATTTCGTACATTTAATCTTCAGGAACAATATACAAACACGAACTACATATTATATTCATCAATACTGAACCTCTGTCCTGAAAACGATCACACAGTTTATCATCATCATATTCACTCCTAATCAAATAACTTGCAGTAGACAGTGCAAATAGTCAGGACACAGATACACATTATTAGAACCAGACATAAACGACCAGAATCTGGCGCTGTCCTGAAGAAGATCTCAGTTCTCATCACGCAGGAATACAAAAGACACAAAACTCCTGACTGTCAGGAAAGCGCCTGCATGTCAGGTAAAAACCTGAATGCTTCATATGACATCTTAGGTCACTTTCCATATGCTGGTTCTACATGTATGCTAGTACTAAGGTATAAAAGTACTAATATAGTGCAATTCGAGCCTCAACAAATGCTTTGGCATTGTTTTTTATGTATATACTCATATTGAGCTCTACATCTTAGATTTGAGCTTGATTGGTTGAGTATTGGATATTTGCTTCGGCAATTTCCACGTGTGAGCTTGAAGAGATATTGAAGGTATATGCTCCCAAATATATACATGAAGTATTTTGGGCACACAGATGGTATGAGCTCTATGCATGTAGCTTATTTTGCTATTTTGAATACTACCAATTTACTCCAATGGGAGTACTTGATATTTTTGCATAGATGAGAGTGAAATTTAAACACCCAGGAACTGCCAGAAAGGAGTAGAATGATGAAAAATTTATGCAAGAACTCAAAGCCGACGAAAGTGGAAGACATGACTTTGACAATTTTAAGAGATCATGGAAGACGAAAATGCAAATTTTGACCGTTGTGGTGGTTGAGGATTTTTCATAAATTTTTTGACTACCTGATTGAGGCAAGATGACTTCTCCACCATTCGGGATATCAAGCTGGACATGCACGATTTTTTAGATTACCTATTTGGCACCGAACGGAGATGAAGTCGAAAGTCAAGCAGCATGAAGGGCCAAGAGGAAGTGTGGAAGTGACTGGGGGGGGACTTTTTCTTTTGCAGAAAAAAAAGATAGGAACCCTGTTCCTCACGATGATTTAGATGGAGGCATGGAGGGCTTGAAAGCAAGTCATACACCTAATCATTGCCATAGAATCCTCAAAAATTTTGCCACTAGTCGCCCCCTCCCGCTCACAAAATGGCTATCTAAATGAAATTTTGAATTTCTAGTCTTTGTCTCTTCTCTCTCCTCTCTCCTCTTAATGTGTGTTCTCATGCTTAATCTATGAGAGAAGGGGGTGGATTGACATGCAAGATATGGATTGTGGGATGATGCTAGAGCGTGAAGGAGCACAAATCAAGGTTGGGAAGTGTTAGCAGGCCCCCAAACACAAGATGCATATGATATAAATGTGGTTCTATGAGTAAGTTGTAAATTTAATCATTTTATGATAAATTCCATTTGTAAATCATTGAAAATGGTTTTATTTGGTTGTTAATTCTATGATCTATCAGAAATGTTATGGAAACTAGAAAAAATCTATCATCTAATAATTTCTTTATAAACATGCAAAACCCGCAATATTGTAGTTTTAAGGAAAAATATGAATTTTTGGGGTTTTGTTATGTATATGTTGTTCGCATGGAATGGAATATGACAAAAAAATACTTTTTAGAAAGGCTAACTAGTCCAAATTAGCAAATAAAAATATCAATATTTATTAATAAATAAATAGAGAAAAATAGAAAAACAAAGAAAAAATAAGTTTTTTGCATCTAAAAAATAGAGAAAAATCACATTTGTGTTTGTGAATGTATGCTAAGGCTAAGGCATGAGGATGAACCTCAGTTCAGCCCTATCTTTATGTTAGAGTGGGTATTTACTACTTTTATAAAGGAAAAATGCATTTAAAAATACTCTCTAAACTTACCACCAAAATGCACAATCTTAAGTGGTAGGGAGAAGGGGGGTTTTAAGGGTTGATAATACGCTCAATTTTGATTTTTTTGCTGATGCATAGCATACAAGACACATGGTTTTTAAAGTGAAGAGGGTCCAGTAGCACAAGCATGCTTGGTGATGGCTCTACACAGTGTAGCAATTACGTTTAAAGGCATGAAAATAAATGTTTTTACACCTTCACAATGTTAGAGGTTGATGGAAAATTTTATTTGAGCACTATGAATCATACATAATTGCATTGCATGCAATACATGGTATCATCTTGTATGCACAACAATTATTTTCATAAACAATGATCCATGTTGAGGATGTGAGGTATCCTAAGCTGTAGGGTTAGTGGTTCGTTTCCTTTGGGGAGTATTTAGTGAAGTATACATTGCATCTGCTAGAACAACTAATTAAAAGAGTGAAACATGCATTGTATGTGTCCTATGTATGAGCCACGCATCTTGGGGCCAATCCCTGAGGTGTAGGAGAGCCATAGTGGAACCATGGAAATCAGCCAAGGGGCATTCCCTTTGTCTGTGCTTATGTGGTGTATTACGACGATATGGGCAGGGACTTCCTTTGAGGAGTGTGGGAAGGGTTATCCATTGGATTACAATCCATACAAATGTGAAGTTCTACATTAGAGGTGAGGGTAGTATATCCCTTAGACGCTCTTGGCTGTGAGGCTAAAGGGTGGTTTGGGTGCATAGTATAGGCTCGACTAGTGCTATAGACAGGTCCCAAAAGATGGTCCATTTACCAGGAGCCACTAATAAGTGGCAGACCCCAAATCTCGATTGATAGGGATTGGTTTATTAGTGTATGTCAAAAGGCTATAAAATAGGTCCAAAAGACCATCAATCCAAGCTTTAGAAGAAGCAAGGAAGAACTGAAGAGGATAGATGGCGAGTTGAAATTATTAGGAGATATTCTCTACAAAGGAGTGGCCCGATATCCCTACAAGGCAGGGTAGCCCCACACACATTCCGTTAGGAGGAGAAGGAAGTTTTAGCACTTTCCCTCTCCCAGTAAGTCAGCCCACTTCGAGGAGAGTAGTGCTTCCCATAGTGAGGGACCCTTAGTGAATTCGGTCATCATGGTGCAACCCATTTGCAATCCCAGTAGGAACACCGAAATTTCCAGAATCAAATTTTTTTCTACCCATTTTTAATGGGTTAGCGAGAAAGATGCAAAACTTCATATTAATGAGTTTCAATAGTTGATGTTTAACTGTCGAATCTAGGATGAAGGACACTTGGTGATGTCCTTTAATATGACTCTGAAAGTGTTGAGATGGCAAGCTGAACACCTACCGACATTGATGATGGACCACCTAGCTAGATGGGTCCATACGTCTACACTTAGCATGTTGGTGGACATTATGATACCCACATGGCCACTGACTTATCACTTATTATATTTAGTTTGTTATATCTACCTATAGCTGGCAAAGATATAGCGCCAGTCGATTGGTGTAGTCTGTTATGCACTGTTTGACTTAGTAGGCCACTTTCCTTTATGTTGTATCTTATCTATACTTTGTGTACATTGTATAGTGCGTAGAAGAAGAAGAAGAAATCAGCAAGAAAATGTTTTGGCCTCCATCTCTCTTCTTGTGTTCTTGAGTGAGCTTCCTCTTATGTATACAGTGTGTTTGGCGTAGCAGCTCAAGCAAGTCCCCCCACCACACGATTCTTCACAGAAAGGATGAGCTATAGTACGGTATCATAGCAGCCTAGAGGCTGAAACCATAACTATGATTGACCTTTTTTTTGCAGCCTTCCAAAGAGAGTTTCTCCCTGAAAGGGGAGGTAAGTAGTATTGGCTACATGTTCTCAATGTAACGCATCAAGAACCTCACGAGAATGTTTGAGGCTATGTTAAGAAATTGAAGGAAGTATTTTGTAAGTTGCAGATCTATATCTTGGGGAAGTTACTATTTGTATATCCTCTACATCACATGCGTTCAAAGCCAATTTATAATTATCCTCATATATGATTTTTTCTTAAATAAAACATAACCCTTTTCTATTCAATCTATAAATAACCCCTTTATATTTCACCCTTCTATATGTAAAAAATGAATTAAAATGATATTTTAAAAATACCTTATTTTTAACCCACGTGATGCACACATAGATTCATGAGTAACTTACCCAAGATCTATATTCCCATTCCAATTGTTGCTCAGCTACAATACTTTTTGCATGGGCTCTAGACTTTAACATTCAAGTGCACCTGAGCAATGTTGTTCTTGCTGACATTGATACGACTATTACAAGAGCAGAGGCGATAGAGTCGCGATTACAAGCGGCCTATACCTCTATGGCAAACTAGAATCCAAGTCTAGGTGTTGGAAATACTTTAGCATTGATGAATGGAGGTCAAGGGACACCCATTAGTACTTTCAATGGGAGAGAAAGCATGATTCAGAATGGGCCCATATTGCCAACTCCTCCCAGTGTGACCATGCCTATGGCTAGTCACATGGCTCCACCATGTGTTGGAGACCAAACAATAAATCCTAATGTTGTTCTAGGGAATCAATAGTCAATTCTGTCAAGCAGAGGACTGGGGAGAGAGAAAGAGGAGAGATAATACTATAGAAGAGAGAGAATAAGAGAAGAAAAAGAGAGAGAAAGAGAGTGATGATGAGAGAGAAAGACTAGAATAAGAGAGAGAAAGATAGAAAAGGAAGGAAGGAAGCCATGAAAGTTGGAGAGAGAGAGAGAGAAGATGATCTAATGGTCCTAAATGTCAAGTCCCTTACATCTTATATACCGCCGGTGCAGTAGGTATTTTTTGTCCATTATTTTATTCACGTATTTTTCCATGCATTCCCCATCTCTTACATTCCATCCCCACACAAAGGTTTTTGCCCTTTAAAATAAAAAAGGGCACTTATTACGAAATAGGGCAGGCTAGTGCAGTCCAGAGTGCTACTCAACTGCATGATTACAAGGGGTTATTCAATAAATCATGTGGGGGTTATGTATGTTTGTTAGGTCGTCGGTACAATATGATGTATTGGCATGATTGTAAAATAAGAAAAATCCAATTTTGACCCATATTTAGTGTGGAATTGAGTGTTGTAGACAGTGGACAGCATGGTGTCTACTACAGGACCCTGCTATAGTAAATGTGCAATAACTTTTGATAGGTAATTAAATCCTTTAAGAATCAAGCACAAACAAGGCATTCAGCCCTAATATCATTTTCCAATGTTGTCCATCATTGAGAATCAAATCTAGTTGAAAACAAGAGTTATCTGCAATCTTTCATGCACTAAAATATAGCCATAGATAACCATTCTTCATCCAAAAGAGCCTACCAAAAAGAAGAAATTTCTCGCAAGATGGATGTTGTTCAATGAGATCCTAAGAAATCCATTAACCTCCTGGATCAAAAGGTATTCCGTCATAATGATTATCTAAGAGAGGAGAATGGCCATCAACCATATACTCCAATCCACCCGAATCAAATGGATGCAAGGAAGTATCCCAATAATCAAGTCTATAATCATATTCATAATCTCCTTGATCATAGGGAAGTACAATGCCATCTTCATCTTCATGTATGCCCAAATCATAGTCATCGTAACCATGATCAAGGTATTGATTATCAAATGCATTCAATGGCTATTGTAGACCTTGATTAAGTGTAAATTGATGCTCAAGAAGATCATCATGAGGTTTCTCCCGATAATCATGAGCCTATGTTCCCCATAAGGTGGGATTCTTCTCTGTTTTAGTACCACCCGCCTGTCTCCTAGCTTTTTTCCTACATTAATCACATCTTCCACCACCTTTATTGATAGAACTTCATTCAATGTAGTGAGGAATCAGAAATTAAAGTTGAAGGGCTCACAACCACTCTCCTCTTGCTCCCATACTATGAATTTTATGTTCCAGTCCAGTAGGAAACAGTCTTCTCTTGGAGGAATGGGCAATTTTGGGCCATTTCTAGCTTTAGTCTCCTCCATGCTTAGTTCACCAGGTTTGTTCTCTTTCTTTTGATCTCTGCTTTTCTTTCAACAGTGTTGTCTACCTCCCCTATCAACTATGTATTGATTACCAAGGGTTGAATCAATCAATAGTCAAGAACAAGTACCCTATTCCTAGAATAGATGAGCTTCTTGATCGTCTTCAGGGTGCGAAGATCTTCTCCAAGATTGATCTCAGGTCAGGTTACTATCAGATAAGGATCAAGGAAGAAGATATCCCAAAGATGGCCTTTAATACAAGATATGGGCACTTTGAGTTCCTAGTTATGTCATTCGGGCTTACAAATGCACCTGCCACCTTCAACAGGTTAATGTAGGATATCTTTAGGCCATATCTTGATGATTCCATGCTTGTCTTCTTCGATGACACTTTAGTCTATTCTAAACAGGAAGAAGATCATGAACCCCAACTTCGGATTGTCCTTGAGACAATGAGGGCACATAAGCTGTATGCTAAAATGAAGAAGTGTGCATTCTTCAAGTGTCAGATTGAATATTTGGGATTCATAGTATCAGTTGAAGGAATCTCAGTAGATCCAGCAAGGTCAGAGATGTGCTTGAATGGCCAATACTGACATCTGTCAAAGAGATACGCAGCTTTCTTGGATTGACGGGATGGTATAGGGTCTTCATAAAAAATTATGCTTTGGTTGCAGCACCTTTGACAGACTTACTGAAGAAGCAAACTTCCATTGCATGGTCAACTCCCGAGCAAAATACCTTCGATAGATTGAAGCAAAGTTTGGTATCAGCACCTATTTTAAAACTTCTAGACCTCAATAAAGAGTTTGAGGTAGTAGTTGATGCTAGCATACTTGCCTTGGGATGTGTACTCATGCAGGAAGGTCATCCAGTAGCATACTCTTCCAGGAAATTGAAGAGTCATGAAAAGAATTATGCTACACATGATCTGGAATTGCTAGCTGTCATCCATGCTCTAAAGCTTTGGAAACACTACCTATTGGGTAACAAGTTTACTCTAGTAACTGATCATAAGAGTCTCAAATGGATTTTTACCCAGAATGAGCTCAACATGAGGCAACGTCGGTGGATTGAAGTGTTGGAGGAGTATGACTTTGAAATCAAGTACCGACCAGGAAAAGAGAATGTAGTTGCCGATGCACTCTCACAAGGCATTCCTTAATTCTCTAATCCTGCAGAATCCATCAACAACTAGATCTTTAGCTACAAAAGTATCTATGCCAAACAACCCTATACTTGAGTTAGCTAGAGAGGAAGTCTGCCATGATCCGGCCTACCAAACAATGCTAAGGGAAATCTCTATCCAGGATCAGAATCAAAAGCTGCAGGCTAAGGATCAGAATCAAAAGCTGCAGGCTAAGTATCATGAATTTTCTATCAATAGTGGACTTGTCTACTATAGAACAAGGCTATGTATACCAGCAAGCCAGCCACTTAAGCAGAAGATATTGTGGGAAGCTCATGATTCCCCTTTCGCAAGTCATCCTGGCTATGCCAAGACTCTCAATGTAGTTAGGAAGAGCTATCATTGGGAGAGGCTAAAAGGTGACGTTCTCAAATATGTCACCGAGTGTTTATCTTGCCAACGTATCAAAGATGAACATGTCATGATGCCTGGGAAACTGCAACCACTTGACATTCCCCAAATGAAATGGGAATTCATCAGTATGGATTTTGTCGTAGGCCTACCCCAAGTTCAGGAAGGATACAACTCCATTATGGTTTTGGTTGACATGCTTACTAAGGTTGCACACCTTACTCCAGTAAAGACAAACCATAAAGCCTCAGACATTGCAAGATTGTTTATCAAGGAGATATTCAAGCTACATGGTTTACCCAGAAGAATCATTAGTGATCGTGATTCTCTCTTCACATCACACTTCTGGAGAGCTATCTTTGAAGCTATTGGGACTCAACTCTGCTTTAGCACTGCTTACCACCCCCAAACGGATGGCCAAACGGAGCGGGTAAATCGATTCGTCGAGGATATGCTAAGAGCATATTGTTGTCGCGAGCCGAAGAGATGGATTCAATACTTGCCTTTGGTTGAATTTGCCTACAATGCTTCTTACCAACAAAGCATCCAGATGACCCCTTTCCAAGCATTATATGGTCATGACTGTCAAAGTCCCCTAAACTTTTCACATCCAACCTTAAGGGTTGAATCTTCAAGGCAGATGTTGGAAGAGATGGATGACCAAATAAAGTCAATAAGATAGGACATACAAGCGGCCAAGGATAGCCAAAAGGCATACGCGGATTTGAAGCGTCAAGAAAGAGTCTTCGAAGAAGGAGACATTGTCTTCATTCGCGTACGCCCTAAAAAGAGTTCTCTATCCTTAGGAGATTGCAAGAAGCTAAGTCCAAGGTATTGTGGGCCATACAAGATCCTCAAATGCCTAGGACCTAATGCTTATAAATTGCAACTTCCTGAGAACCTAAAGGTTCACAATGTATTCCATATCAGCCTATTGAAGAAATATGTACCGAATCCTAACCATGTACTTGACGATCAACAAGTTGTAATGCCTAGTCAAGGAGTCCTTGAACTAAGGCCTGACAGGATCTTAGATGTTAGGGAGAGACAATTAAGATCCACAATCTTGAGAGAATGCCTCGTCCAGTGGAAAGATTATCCCGAAGAGGATGCCACTTGGGTAGATGAAGGCACTCTCAACCATCATATCCCCAGTTTTTCTCGAGATGAGGACATGTCCATTCCTCTAAGGGGGAGAGAATGTAACGTTCGCGTAAACATTTTTTTTAAGGATAATACAAATTTTTTTATATATTCCCCTCCCTAGCCGACTGATGTGCTGGAAGGGGAGGGGAATAGCAACGAAACAGAAGCTCCTCAGTGGGAGCTCACGGGTGTAGAGTGCCATGCCTCTCGCCACGTCGAGAGGGAGGATTCCCCCCTCCTCTCCCCTATTTAACTAAGGGGGAAGGTCGCCACAAGCCGGGGGAGCAGGTTGCCGCCATGTGTGGGAGGAATTTTGCCTGCGCCGTTTGAAGGTCAGAGAGGGGGACGCACTCGCTGCGCTGGCCGCCTGGGCAGAGGAACACGAAGCCATCGAAGGAGGGAGGAGCCGCTGCCGCCTGACTCTGCCATCCGCTGCCGGTCCTCCCAGCATGCCACCTGTCCATCACGTAGCCAGCTTCGTTAAGCTCCCCCCCCCCTCCCCCCACATGGGAAAGCTTTTAGAAGCTTCCTGGGGGGGGGAAGCTTCCAAAGGGCTTGATAAGCCCCCCTTCATTCCCCTCTTCTTGTGGGTTTTAAAACCCTTTGTATTATTACCCCCGTATTTTAAGCCCCCTCTCCCATGGGTGTTGGAACCCCGGTTTTAACCCCTATAAGCTCTTTCCATGATATTTTGGAACCCCCCCTAGTGTTCTTAATTTTCTTGAAACCCCTTTCACCCCCCTTATTGTGCCTCACCAAATTCTCCCTACTCCCCTCCCCTCGTTTTTTAAAGGATCATAAGCCCCTTTTTCCCCTATAAAGAGTGGACTTAAAGGTCCTATTATTACACCCCCCGTGTTTTTTAAAAGTCACTTAGCCCCCTTTCCTTAATCCCTTTTTCGTATTTTATAAATCCTCAACCACACCCCCTGTGTATTAACCCTTAAACCCCTATCCCTTGGCTTTGGAACCACCCTCTTTCCTCCGTATTTAAACCTTCCCTAGCCCCTCCCCTTGTGGCGTATTGAAACCCCCTTTCCTCCAAGTTTGACCTAAGGGTCCTTCGATCTTACTTATAACCTTTACGGTTACTATATCCCCTTAGAGTTGTCTCCCGCACCTTGTGTTTTTCCATCCCTTTTTGTTCCTCGTTTGAGCGAGTCATTAAAAGACCATTATGCATTCCCCATGGCTTCAATGGGTCTTAATTGTAGAAGACTCTGAAACACCCTTTCGAATTTCCCCGACTTCCAAGGAGGGAGCCTTCCAAAAACTACTATCGACGGGCGGTGCAAGGGAGCGACGGTGGAATTCTTAGGAGGAGTTGTAAAGCTGCTTCCACGTCCGAAAACTACAATTGCGATACCTCCTAAGAAAGTCCAAGGCGCAGCCGTGGGAGGGTCATCTCCCAGTATCCATGTGGATATCTCACCCCAAGCCCAGGTTTTCCTTCTTAATTTTTATTTTATATCATTGTAATTCAATCATGCAAGGTTATTTGTTAGAAATAGGATATATTTTGTCCTAGTTGTTCACGACAAAGGAACATAGTCATTAATACATTTAATGGAACATGCAAAATAAATAAAGCATAAACATATTCTAGCAAATAGCTTTATGCATTGAAATGAATTATGAGCTAGATTATTACCCATTAAAATAGTATACTTCGGTTAAGCCTAAAGGTATAAAACTGCATCTCGCACTATTAAACCTTATTCTTTTTGCAATGAATCATCATGGAAAGTGCAAATCATGAAATGACTCTTACGATGCATAAACTCTATGAAATTATCGTTGTTAACTGCATAAATTAGCAAGAAAAAGGTTGCTTATTTAGCATGAATTTTGTTCGTAAAGAAAAGGGAAGATTAGTTGAAATTAACCTAACCTATGCCTGACCTCAAATCGATAAGTTAGGGTTACACATAGACAACGAATCATGTGGAAGTAATCTCAAAATTATCTTCTAGAGTTAACAAAATTGATATAAACTTAAAAATACCTATGCTGTGAAATACCCGTTGGGAATGAGTTAAATTCCAAGAAACACCTATACCTTAAATACTTGCCCACATTCCTTGAATGTAGGGTCAGTGAATCGTAATCATAAAAGGAACTAGGGTTTGTCCCTGAGATTCTTATAAAAATGAAGCTAGGAAACCCTAGGTCTAACGATGTCAGCTTAAAGAACTTGAAATGGATTGTTTCGTGACTCCATTATCGCATAGTACGATGTGGCACTTGCACAGCAAGTACGGAGTCATATGATCTTGTGATTGGATCACAAGAAGAAAGGCCAAATTCTCACAATGAGGATGGCGGATCCTTACACAAGTTATCTTGCAAGAGGATGTATACTTTGATATCCTTCTTGAGTAAGGAAGATTAATTGGAGATTAAAGACCAGAAACTGAAGTACCCAATGAACTTTAAGGTTTGACCAAGTTGGGTTAATAGGGTATGCCCTAACCCAGGATATAGGGGATCTTGCCAAGTTGCAAGTCATCCCGGATCGAGTGCTGGATGCATTCAAAAGGAAGGATTCATTCCTTAGCAGTTTGCCAACAAAAACAATCAATGAAATGTTTGTGGTTGCTACAGATTTTAGAGCACTGTTTGGCTTTGTTTGACCAATGAATTAAAATATGAATGAATATCTATACTTCAAGTTAAAGTCTTGAAGGGAGAGGCAGCTTCAGTTACCCCTGACTGCCTGCCTGACCCTAACCAAGGGGGTTGTTGACCGGGCCGAGAACATGGACCGAACTCGCCGCGAGAGGTCTCTCCGTTGAGCGCTACTTGGAGTAGGAGGACGCTTGGGTGCCAAGGGAGCTTTGGCCCCATAAATCCCTCGCCTTCCGGGTCCTACACAAGAGGCTAACGTGACTCGGGATCGGATCTCAAGGCCTGCATACTAGTCTATGGGCGGAAACTTGGAATAGTAATCCCTGTGGATTGCTGGATAGCCTTCGGGCGGATTGTGGATAAGCCTACGGGCTGGACTCTTTGTGCTTCAAAGATAAATATGATAACCTATTAATAAGGAATTTGTCTAACATTGTCTTTCTATGTCAAGTGATAAGATTATGTGAAAGAACCAGTGCCTAACGGGTTAATTAAAGAAGCTGGTTGTTACATGTCCAACTAATGTGTTAGGCAATTAAGTAACTAAAACAACCCGAGGAAAGTGTGAAGGATGGGCCATGGGTCCGTCCTACAGATGGGTGGTCCCGGTTGGCCGAGAACTTTTCTCAAATCGCCATGGACAGCAGGAGGATCGTCAAAGAACACGAACAGCTAAAGCGTTGACCTAGAGTTAAAAGTGAACTCGATTTACGTTGTTTTAGGGGAATGGAATGGGACTATGCCTTATGGCAGAGAGGTTGAGCTTTGCATCCCTCTCGTTTCCCATTCTCCTTGAACCAAGTGCAGCGTGAATCCGCTTCGGACCTGGCGTTTCTGCGTAAAGTAATTCACTTGGGTCCGACGCTAGTTGCTGTTAGGAAATGACCAATAAGAAAAACCCTAATTCAAGTCGATTCTAAGTGGGAACGGCTGGAATACTTTTGCTACATGGCAGACGCGGAAAGCCCTAGATCGCAAACCCCGTAACATTCCATTGGAGTGCCGGGTGGAACTTTCTAGACATTCTTTCCAATGGACTGCTAAGACGTGTCCTGGAATGATACTAGTGGATACGTTACAAAGCAAGAGTTCCTAATCAGCTTCCTGATGCTGAACTTTTTGAAGTTCAGGCTATAGATCCTGACTCTTATTATGATCAGTTACTGCATTTCTTACAGGAAGGAGTGATGCCTACACACCTTACCGCAGATCAGAGAAGGAGATTAGCTTTGAAGGGTCGGTCCTTTCAGGTTATTCTAAATCTTTTGTACAAAAGAGGAGTTTATAATGTGTTGAGGAGGTGTGTTCCTGAATTTGAGCAACCAGCAGTTCTTCATGAAGCTCAATCCGGACTGTCAGGAGCTCACTTTTCTGGAGAAATTATAGGCAGGAAAATACTGCAAGCAGGTTTATGGTGGCCTACTATGTTGAAGGATGCTCATCAATATGCTAAGGAGTGTTTGTAATGCTTGAAGGAAGGTCAACCTCTTGACGGGATAGAATGCTAGATCATCCTGTATTACCACTTGAACCATTTCAAAAATGGGGAATTGATTTTGTTGGACCTATCAAACCAGCAACTAAAGGCACAGGTAGCAAATACATTTTGGTTTGCACAGACTATGCCACAAAATGGGTGGAAACACAAGCCCTCAAGGATAATAAATCAGTTAGTGTGGCCAAATTTTTGTATACTAACATTATGACTAGGTTTGGATGTCCTATTGAGTGACAGGGGTAAACATTTTTTGAATCAAGTTATTCGGAACCTGACTGTCAGGCATATGATTCTTCACAAGAAGTCAACTCCATACCATCCTCAGGCTAATGGGCAAGCTGAGAGTTCCAACAGGATCCTACTCTGTATCTTGAAGAAGATCGTTGAAGATAATAGGAAGGATTGGGATGTCAAGTTGGATTCTTCTTTGTGGGCTTTCTGGACTGCATACAAGGTGAAAATTGGATTAACACCTTTCAGGTTAGTGTATGGATTGGAAGCTGTTGTCCCTATGGAATTTGTGGTTCCCAGTTTAAGAGTTGCTATTGAACATAAGTTGGATCCGGAATAGTCAGTGCAGCATTGGATGGAACAGCTCCTGAAGTTGGAGGAAGACAGTGTTAGCTGCTTATGTGTCAGGAATTACGCAGTAAAGGAGACAGGCTTGGGTAAATCGACACATCCGCAAGAAAATTTTTTAAGAGGGGGATTGGGTAGTTGTTTATAATTCTCGGTTGGGAAAATTTCCTGGAAAATTGAAGCTTAGATATGCTGGACCATTTATTATTCATAAAGATATTGGGCAAGGTACATTTCTGCTCAAAAATTTGCAGGGCAATATCCTGAAGCTTGCGGTCAATGGTTTTTGGCTTAAAAGACTACTGCAACCTTATTTTCCACCTGTTAATTTAATTTTTCATGTTAATGTAAGGGAATCAAATTGTGAAGGTTACATGTGTGAAGGTTCACTTGTGCATGATGCTGACATGACATTTGGCACACAACAAAGTTCACTTGTAGAAGACTTGGACTTCACTTTTCAAATGGAGAAGGAAGCAGGCATTCTTCGTGATTCTCCTCTTTCTCCATCACTGTGTGCTATGTGCCATGTTCATGCCGTCATGACACATACACGTCGAAGTTCTGCCCGAAAGCTGGTTCTTCCAAAGTGTGCTCGCCAAGAGCAAGAGGACGATGAGGAGTATGAGCTGTCGGAAGATGATCAGCCTGGTCGACACAAGGAGGACACGTCAACACCAATGTCGGTTTCTCAGTTGTCAAGCCCGAGTGTTGTGAGTACACCGTTTGTTGATTCTTCCCTGGTCCTTCACGTGGATGATGCAGTTCATAGTGCTTGGCTACAACGCATTGGATTATATGCGTTTGCATGTTTGCCATGGTCTCGGTGGGTTGCCAATGTTAATGCATCCGCCCAATTGGACATGATGAGGCAAAGTCAGGGCATGATTGCAGGCCGTTTGGAATTGACTGCTACAGTGGTTGCACGGGTATTTGCATTACCCATGAATGAAAATCCAACTTTGTGGAAATCTAGTGATGAGCAGATGTATCAGGCCTTTGGGGAGCCTGTTGGTCCTCGGCATATTTACATTTTGAAGAGAGTTGATGCTGTCCGAAAATTGCAGCTCCGATGGTTTATTGAGCGTTTCATGTTATTCATCAAAACTGACAGCATAGCAAGGGAGACTTATGGTGTTATTTATTATGCTGAGAATGTGGGTATGCCAAATTGGGCAGGTTTGATGTTTGACAGGCTTATGGCTGAGATTAATATCTCTAAGCCCAAGAAGGTTTTTCAGAAGTCGCGTATGGGATGCTATTTGGCTGCTCTTTATGAGTATGCACAGTCCAAATTTCTTGATGTTTTTTTAGAATGTGTCTGACTCGAAGCCATTCTCTTCAGTGGATAATGCAGTGCATATTGATGATCAACATGTAGAGTCTGATTCTCATCAAAAGGATGCTGACAGTGATAAGGTTTTTGCCGGCCAAGAGCAATAGAAGGCTATGTACAGGGACTTGATGTAGGTTGGTTATGATGAAGCCTATGCTCGGAAAGTTGCCTTGGATTTTGTTCCAAAGAATTCTGTCTCTTTGGATGATACAGCAATTCATGAAAATTAGGGTAATGAAGATTTTCTTAAGTCTGTTGGTTATGGGCATGCTAAAAAGAAGCCTAGAATCGGTAAGATTTGGTTGAGAAGCATGTAGGAGCCTCAAGTTCAGCAGCAGGCTTTTTCTGAAGTCCCTGTGGTATCTGTAACATCTTTGGATGTTAAACAACAGGTGGATGTTGTTCAGCCCAGTGTTCCCTTGGTTCTAGATTGCTCTCGGGTGGATGAAATTGCTGTCAGTAGTGTGTCAGATGCTTGGACTGTTATGAAAAAGGTGATGTCGTTTTTTGAGCAGGCTGACAAAAATAGTGCTCAAACTGTAGCTGAATGTAAACAAGTCAAGTTCCAATTAAATTTTCAACATAAGCAATATGATGCCTTGGTTAAACAGTTGAAGGTTAAGCAAGATGAGTATGATGCTTTGCAAACAGAGTCTCTTGGTAAAATTGCAGCTTTACAGCAGTTAGTGGATAATAGGAAAATGTCAACTGCTTTGTTTGAGAAATGGACTCAAGAGTTGCAAGATAAGTGTATGCATCAGTTGCAAAGTTTTGTTGATATGCATGCTAAATTGCAGGTTGAGCATCAATTGTTGTTGGAGAGGTTTTAGCCTCTTAAACATGTTGAAGAGCAGATTTTGAAGAATTTGGAAGTAGATGTGGATGCCTCGGTTGTATTGAAGTCTGAATTTTCTGAGATGCAGCAAGCTTTGATTGGTGATGTTAGAAAAACTTGGCAGCTGGTGATGGGAAAATTTGACACTTTGGTTTCTAGACCTTATAATATGCTTAAAAATGCTTTTGTTCCAGCTGAGTTTGATGCATTAATTCAGGAAAAGGATGCATTGCTTCAGCAAGTTGCAGATTTGCAAGCTGTCAAAGTGGATATTACTGCTAAGTTGCAGTATGCTTTGGATGAGAAGAGAAAAAGTGATGACTATGTAGCATCTCTTTTGCAGCAGAAGGATTTTAAGTTGGAAGATAAGGATGCTACTATGCAGCAAGTTGTGTATGAGGTGCATGAAGAGATTAAGGTTACTAGTAGTAGATCTGTTGAAGACTATGCTGCTGCACGTTCGGAGTGTCAGATTTCTACTTGCACAGATATTATTATGTACACTTCTAGTTTGTTTACTACTTGACTTTGATATGTATCTTCTTTTTGCTCATGACATGATGTAATGACCTCTACTAACACTTAGGATCAATTATGCAACTACACAAGAGGACTATGAGTATCCTAGAGGGGCTCTACTCATGGTTGCTCAGTGTGGCTTGTCAAGGGGTGCAAGGCCTCTCGCAGGGCATAATTGTATTCTCTGGGTTATTTCTTACTTTGTATGCTTTCTGTTATATAGCTACATACTTGTGGATTCGAGTCTTGACTGTTCCAGTCATCCACCAGGCTGTGCCAGGTGTTGAGGCTCGAATTGCACTATATTAGTACTTTTATACATTAGTACTAGCATACATGTAGAACCAGCATATGGAAAGTGACCTAAGATGTCATATGAAGCATTTAGGTTTTTACCTGACATGCAGGCGCTTTCCTGACACAGTCAGGAGTTTTGTGTCTTTTGTATTCCTGCATGATGAGAACTGAGATCTTCTTCAGGACAGCGCCAGATTCTGGTCGTTTATGTCTGGTTCTAATAATGTGTATCTGTGTCCTGACTATTTGCGCTGTCTATTGCAAGTTATTTGATCAGGAGTGAATATGATTATGATAAACTGTGTGATTGTTTTCAGGACAGTGGTTCAGCATTGATGAATATAATATGTAGTTCGTGTTTGTATATTGTTCCTGAAGATTAAATGTACGAAATGGCTCTAAACTGTGTCAGGAAGTTCCCTGCAGTGCTAATTTCCTGCATTTCCTGTTATGGTCCTGATGGTCCATAACAGCATCAACATAACCATGTACCATAACCAATTAGCATGTAGGCATTCAATACATAGACAATCACTGTGAATGGTTGCTTCCAAACTTTGCTATACAATAAACCCTTCAAATGTCAAGCTATTTGAGCTCTAATTGATCCAAGAAGCTTTCCCAACAATGAAATCAACATTTGAGAGTTACAAACCTAGTCCATAAGCATTAGATGAACCATGGGCATTTAAATACATGTTTCCCATAGTGTATTATAGTAGGCCTGTCTAGTTTTCACATCAATGGTTGAGCATATACACTTGAAATGGTGCTCAAGAAGCCTTCAATGCTGGGAGAAATGCCCAAGAGTTGAAGGAGCACCTAGGAGTGAAATGGTTGCAGCTTCTCTCTCTCTCTCTCTCATATATATTCTCTTACTTTCTCCTTACAAGTGAGAAAAGAATCTTGTAGTTGGGAACTAGCCATCTTTGATCCTCCAAGACAACCAGCTACACCAACACCTTAATTCCTAGTACTATAACCTCAATTAGTAGTTGGGAGCTAGCCTTGGTGGGGTCTGTGATGGCTACTTCTTAGCTCAATAGATACTCATCAATAAGGCTTAGCTAACCCCTAGAAGGCTCCTCAACTAGCCTAGAACAAGTGTTAGTAAAGGTCTCTTCTTGGGCTAAAGGCAATGTCAATGAAGATCCTCAAATGCTTAGATTGATACGAGTTTAAAGGTGGAGCAAGAGTGGAAGCACAAGTATAATGAAGAGAGAAGCAAGAGCTATGGGGGTTCAAGAAAGAGAGAGCAAAACAGTATCTCGGAACTTCAATAGTCATGATGTGTGACCTACCTTCCCTTATTCTATTGTCATGTAAAGAATAAAGAAAAGTAACAATGAAGGGTGGTTGCCACTTGCAATGTACGTGTGTGGGTATCAAGTACAAGTAGATGTAGGCAACTATGCAAAGATAACATTTAACACTCAACATGTCAATGATGTTGTGATCTAATTCTTCATGTATAAACTATAAGAATTTTTAATTTGGTTGGTTACTAATCCTTGGGAGGTCAATCATAAATATATGTATGTATCACGTGGATTCAATATAAGCGATTTTTAAAATACAATTTGTACACATTTTTTTACATATAGAAGGGTCCCATATAAAGGCGTTACTTATAGATTGAATAGAAAAGGGTTATATTTTATTAAGGAAAAATTCACAGATAAGGATATTTATAAATAGGCCTTGAATGCATGTAATATAGAGGGTATACATATAGTGAACTACCCGGGTTACTAATGTAAGTTATTGCTATTGATCAAGGCAATAGTACTAGGAATTCATTACTTCTACTAATTGAGGTGGTAGTACTAGGAATTGAGGTGTTGCTACAACTAGTTGGCTTGGAGGATCAAAGATGGCTAGGTCCCAACTACGAGCTTATTTTCTCACTTGTAAAGAGAAAGTAAGAGAAGGTATATGAGAGAGAGAGGGAGAGAGAGAGAGAAGCAACATGCATTCAAGTCTCAGCCCATTCACATGGGGATAGGGGAGGCTTAAATAGTTTTTGACTTGTTGCGCTCAAGGTCTTTTGACCCTCACTTTTTCATGGGTCCCCCAATCGTGGGGGGCCAATGTATAAATTTATTCATAGTCCCCAACGTACAATGTGTCATCCCCATCAAACCCTTCATTCCACTACCCCTACCTACCCTAATAGTCTTGCTCATGTGTTGATGCTTCACCGAGAAACTCAAATGTGAAGAAATTGATGAGGCTCTAAAGGACATACACCTCCTCTTCTAGGATCCCCCCCACCAAGCTTCTACAGCCACATTGAGTTGCTTCAGTCTGAGGTTGCCTAGGCTAGCCACATTGAGAGGCATGTAGCCCATCAGGTGGAATTTTTCCCATCAGATTGCTATGAGTGACAACAAGCGTGAAGCCTATGTTCAAGTTTATCATTTATCTTTAGTGAAAGTGCTTTGATGTTAAGCCACCCAACAATTAGGTTTAGAGGAGAGGGAGAGATATCAAGGCATACACACACAAAGAGAGAGAGAGAGAGAGAGAGAGAGAGAGCTTTAATTCAAAAGGTGCCATGCTATTCTCATAGAGGAAATGGAAAAAGAGAGAGGAGTTTTAATTTGAATTTGAGGAGGTTTGGGGATGGAGGGAAGGTTTGGAAACATTTTAGAGGTTTGAGGACTACCAAAGCTCGGGGGGTCCACCTTATAAAACATGTATGATACCACATGAGTTCAAAAGAAAGGGTATTATATTTAGTAAATTTTACATTACTATATTTACAAAAGGTATTTTTAAATTACAACTTGAAAAAAATCTATAAGTTTACTAAAGTAAAAGGGATCATTTTAAAGACTTATTGCATGTAAAGAAATTATATTTCTTAATATCCTTTGAACACACATTATATAGATGATTTCTTATAGGTAGACCCCTAAGTACCAAAGCAAAAAATAAATTAATATATAATAATTTTAATTATATCATTTACACTTGTTCACTTGTTACTTTTGAAGCTTTGGTTTTTCATAGGATGAGCTCTTAGATTTGAGTTTAGAAGCCATAAAATTCTAGGCTAATCAAATTATTCAGCTCAACAAGTGTAATATCCCCACGCCTCCACATGAATAATTTTTGGTTAGTTAAACCAAAAATGTTAGTTGGTACTAAGTTAGTAAGATAGTTATTTTATAAGGTTATAAGCTAGTTATTTTACATGTTACTTAGTAAGTTAGTAAGTTTAATAAGTTACTAAGGTTAGTATTAATGTTATATAACTTATATCTTAAATAAGTTACTTATTAACGTGCGCTACCTCCCAAACGATCAGGCTACGATCATCAATATCATCATGATCAACAACATCATCATCGTCGTCATCATCATCATCATCATCATCATCATCATGAGTGTCATCATCTATGACTAATTAGAAAAAAAAAGAAAAAAAGAAAAAAAATGGCTCTCCTTCTAAAACTGAGAGTGAAGGAGCTATTATGGCCAAAAAGGGAGGAGAAAGAGAAGGAAAGGGAGAGATAGCACATACTCCCTTTTTCCTATATAAAGGCATGCTCTCTACTCAAAAATTAAGGAGGAAGATACTCCGAGAGGCTACGAGAGAGAGAGAGAGAGAGAGAGAGAGAGAGAGAGAGAGAGAGAGAGAGAGAGAGAGAGATGTGTGTGTGTGTGTGTGTGGGGGGGGGGGGGGGAATAGAGAGTTAACTCAAACCCCCCTCTCTCGATCATCGACTAGGAAATCTTCTCTCATGCTCTCCCAGCTCAACCCTCCTTCTTTATCTCTCAACCCCACTCTCAATGATGGCTCCAAAACAACAAGGTGCAAAGACCATGAGAACCACCGCAACCGGCCAAGGAATGGGTATTGCTAGAGATATGTGAGTGCCCAAGGTTGCTGGAGTTGCCACTACCAACAAAACATCAGGTGTGGTGAACGCAATTGCAAGAAAATATGAAATTTCCAATGTCATCGTGTCAAATCAAGTTAGTCACGTGCCAAAAATAGGATATTGTTTTCATATCACCACATAAAATAATAAGGTTTTTGCAAAAATTTTACATAATTTGTTAGCTTTTGCCTTAAATGGTGTATGAAATACTTGCTAGATTGCATGGACAGCGTCCATATAAAAATTAAGTATATAAAATATTACCTTCCATATTTACACTTACACGAAATGGCAGCTTTAATCTAGAATGTGTATTAATATATGCACAAATTGATAACTGCTACCTATGATTTGAAGTTAGATTAGTCAAGATTATAATCCATAGAATTTGGATATTGCATAGATTATAAAGTAGAAAAACTACACTAGATACTAAACTACTAGGTAGTTGTGTAGATGGTTGCATAAACAAAGAACTTAGTATTACACAACGATCTATGCGATAGAATAGAACTACAAGTTGTGCATTAGTTTAGCACAAAAAAATAATTTCTAGTTGCTTTGCATGAAATGAGTAAAGGACTATATGCACACTTGAGATTAGTTAAAGTAAAAGTCTATTTTAAAAACCCTCTAAATTGTCTTGTTAGGTTATCGTCACCGTATTTTTTTCTAGGTACCAACTGAAGGAAATTCACTATTTCTTAGAATAGTTCAATGTTAAGAAAATACTAGATGAAATCTAAAAATTTGAAGAACAACTTAGACCCTCCTAGTCTAACGTATTACCTATAAACCCCAAAATTGAAATGGAGGAATATTGCATATTCTTAAAAAATAATTTATGCAATGGTATCACTTATGTTGGGTAAGTTAGCCCTAAGTAGGAAATTTATGCCTTGCATAACAAAGTTGTAAGAGATATACTCAACACTTCTTTATGGGGAGGAGAATACTTATTAGATTGTAAGGTTACCTTAGGTTAAGGTCTACCTTGGCTATGTGAAGCTGTGAGCTGCACGATGGTGTGATTGTCATTGTATCATTATATGTTTGAAAGGATTGTTTGTGTTTGCTAGAATCTAGATCTTTGATTAAAAAGATTAACAAAAATTATAAAAGGAAAGATTGCGCTAGGCTACCCCCAAGCTAGCTACGAGACCCTACTCCAAGGGGGTCATGGTTATCACTTCATTAGGCTTAGACCAGCTCTGTAGTAGAAAGGTATGTCCATAGGGATAGTCTTGAGTAGTAGGAAATGTGGATGCCAAGGGGGCTCTGGCCGTAAATTCCACAGTACTCCTAGAATCTAGCAAGCCCCTTCGTGACCTAGGATGGGATCTTGGAACCATAATACTAGCTACAAGGGTGTATTCTTGGTGGGCAGAATACCCTCGTGCTATTCTATATATCTTTTGCAGGATCAAAAAGATGGAAATTGTAAAGAACTTTCAATATAATAAATGAAATTGTTTTACTCAAGGTTTGTTTGAATTGTATGCATGTCCATGAGAAAAATTACATAAAGGAACCTCTGATTTAACAGACTAATTAAGAAAACTAGTTGTATAGGTTTCAATAAATGTGGTATAGGTAATTAAAAAACTAAACATGATACCATCACTGAAGGAAAGCGGGTGGGTGTGACCCCTGACGGGTCCACCGTCCAACCATAGAGTGGTCCTAGCTAGCTGAGAGCTTTTTTAAATTGGCAATAGAAATAGGAAAACAATAAATTAACCAACTACTTACTAGGTAGAATCGACTTGCATTGGTTTAGGGGTGGGAATGGAATTTTGCCTTATGGGCTTGAGGGTTGATGTACCACACTCCCATTCATTTCCCATTCTCTTTGAACCAAGTGCAATGGCAAGTCCGCTTCAATTCGAGTGATCTTGTGAAAAGTGGAAACTCGAATTATTGATGCTAGTTGTCTATTACTGATTTTAGGAACCCGGAATTTAGGTCTATCCTAGTGGATTTGGCCGAACCTCTTCCGTTGCAATGTAGACTCAGTAGGGTCAAAGTGACAAACCCCGTGATACTCCAAGGGAGTGCCAAATAGTGTCATTTGGAAAACCTATTGATGGACTACAAAAGGTGTGCCTTGGAATGAGCTTGGTGAGCACGTTACAACAAGATTCCACAATTTAATTCTCCTAATTCTTACATCTTAAGCCATTTTTCTTGATTTTATCATTTTTGTTATGCCTTGATTATTTCCTTATGATATGATCACTATAAATTGTGCTTAAATTTCATGAAGTGTTTAACCAATTAAATTTTCCCTATTTTAGTTGACTTCCAAATAACTCATGATCATAATTTATCACTCCAAGGTCACAATCTATTTGACAAGTTATTAAAGCATTGAGTTGCTTTAGAGGGCATAATATTTCTACTAGAATTATAGCTTTAGTAGTTGTTGTGCTAATGGCATCCTAAAGTGGATTTACTTTTGCATCAATGGCACCTCAAAGTGGGCTTGTAACTAAAATCTTGATGCATGTCATCTCCCTATCCTATATGACTTGGAGGCATGTAAAAATATATTCACACACACACACACACGCACAAATAGGCATCATGCCAATTCTACATGCAACACATGTAAACTCATAGGTTTTTTGAAATTGTTCTTGCCAAATAAAGCTATCCACAAATAAATAGTTGGAATTTCAAATATGCACACAATTGCATATCCTTGAGTGGATCATGATGATGTTGCAACTTTAATTAATTGCAACCATGGGACAACAATGATGCATCTAGACAACATTTGATAAGAGTCTATCTACCCTTGCATGATATTTATTAAGAGTAGGAGGTTCAAAAAGTGCTTACATGATGAAATTTCAAGAACTTTCTAAGTGATGTAAACAATGGTTGCATATTATCAATTTAAATTGCAATATGTACTTTGAATTATATTTGAGAAGGTCATGATATGTTTGTTCTTAATTTTGAGTTTAAGGTTTGGAACTATAAATTTAATGTATGTTGTATATACAAGTAGCAGATAATACATAGGGGCCTTAGCAGTGGGATGTTTTGTAGATCAAAATTATTTCATAAGAAAAAGGACATGCATGGCTAATTGCAAGTAAGGTTGGTTTT
Source organism: Lygodium microphyllum (assembly GCF_053477565.2). NCBI lineage: Eukaryota > Viridiplantae > Streptophyta > Polypodiopsida > Schizaeales > Lygodiaceae > Lygodium > Lygodium microphyllum. The sequence continues at coordinate 47,472,180 of NC_141150.1, forward strand.
GGTGATCATGTACAATTATACAAATGAAAGCTTTGCTATTTGTGAAAGTGGATACCTAGACTTCTTCAAATGCAATCCTTGACATTAAAAGTAGTCAAGAAAACTTATTTATATGTCCTTAACAAAGATCTTAGAAATATGGATAACCATAGGAAGAAAACAATTTCTCATATGTAGGCATGGACCATATCTTGCTTTATTTTGGCATAATACTTGTTCTATTTTAAAGAGTGTAACCCTCCACTTTGAACCATATTAAGGGAACACTATATTAGAGAATCTGGGAATCTCTCAAGTTTCAATTTCAAATTAGAAATAAAGTTTTGACCATGTGGCTAAATCTTAATCTATTTTTTGAATATGGAAATTGGTACTTTTCTCTATATAGTATTTAATAAAAAATTCATTTTCAAGGAAGGGGGTAACAATTTGACCATGTGACCAAATATTGACCATCCTATAAATTCCCAAAGTATATGAAAATTCCCAAACTTCCTAATATAGCATTAGGGTTGGTCTCGGGTTGGTTTAAAGAATAAGAAAGTTATGGAAAATGTTTAATGTGGGACTTGGTTATGTGTTACTTGCTAAAGGACTTGCTATGATATGAATTAGTACTCACTATGCCCATGCTTGCTAGGCCCACTAATTGCATTTGGTCCAGAGTTGCAATTGTCATTGCAGTTGGGAACACGCACACACACACACAAGTCACATCCCACAACCACTTGATTTCACATCTCATAACATTGAATATAGAAAGAATAGAAGCCCATGCAAAAACTTTCAACTTGCAAGTTTCTTTCAAAATTTGTTGTTTGCTTTTAGATGATCACCCAAATAGTCCAAATTTATCAATTTTGAAACATAATATAATTTTTTCTTCTAAAATCACACATTTTACTTTTTGAAATCACATGTACATAACATACTATGTTTTATTTTTTATGTTTAGCTTAAGAATAAATTCAATCATTTGATAATTTAGGTATATTCAAAACCATATTTTTTGTGTAGTATGACATTGCTTACATATATGCTTGAAACATCATGAGGCATGTATAACACACACACACACACACACACACACACACACACACACACACACACACACACACACACACACACACACACACACACACACACACACACACACACACACACACACACACACACACACACACACACACACACACACACACACACACACACACACACACACACACACACACACACACACACACACACACACACACACACACACACACACACAAGACAAATGAAATTTCCTCAATTTTACAATGCTTATAATGCATTTAAAAACCACAACAACTTATCCCTAGATCGTACATCTCAATTTCAACTACATTCCTATCAAATTTAATCTTATACATCGAGTGATCATTATGTTCAAATGTTGTGCAAAATAAAGTTTGCATTGTGTATTAAGCAATGAGTATGTATCAATGGGTTAAAGTGGGTTAAGCCTAACAACACAAGTGTGCATGTGCATGTGCGCGCACGCACACGCACACACACATGCACACACACATACACACACAGAGTGATGTGTTACCCTCTATATAAACATTGCATGACATAGAGTAATAAAGATTCAAGTTTGAGTGCATACAACTCATCTTGTCAATACACACATCAAATCCCATAGACGTTTATCTAGGCATAAAGATTCAAGTTTTAGTGCATAAAACTCATCTTGTCAATACATACACCAAATTCCATAGACGTTTATCTAGGCATAAAAGTAGCTATAATTTTCATTGTGTTTTATCCATAGATGAAATAAATGAGTAACGGATGTATCTCTTCTTACTTAAAATGGAAAGACCTAAACCACAGAATTAGAAATGCAGCTAATGAGTATTACACATAAGGAATGAAGAAATGTGCCCACTTCAAGGGAATCCAATTGTAAGGATGCTAGTACGCAATAGTGTGAGAATCACATGCAATATGATTGGTTTTGTAAGAAGGCAAAGATTATCATCAATTTGTTAAATGTGAAAATGTAGGCTATCAAGTGAGTTGTACCATTGGACTTGTTCCAACTACAAAGGAGGTTACTTTCATCATTTGTCTCTCATACTCAAGTATTATGATCATAGGGTTACTACAAAGGCATAATCATTGAGTTATTTCAAAGTCATGATAGTGGAGCTATTTCAAAATCATGAGCATGGAATCATAACATGTTTGTAGTAAGAGTTTTGATCAACTCAATGATAGCTTAGTGATAGCACCAATTCTAAAACTCCTTGACTTCAATAAGGAGTTCAAGTTGTCATGGATGCTAGCTCACTTACATTAGGTTGTATACTAATGCAAGAAGGCCATCCTATAGCATATTCTTCAAGGAAGCTAAAAAACTATGAAAGGATTTATGCTACCCACGACCTGGAGCTATTAGCAGTTATTCATGCTCCCAAGATTTGGCGACACTATTTGCATGGCAATAAGATCTCCTTGGTGACACACCATAAGAGCCTTAAATGGATCTTCACCTAGACTGACCTCAATATGAGGCAACATCATTGTATTGAGTTTCTACAAGAATATGACATTGAGATCATGTATTGACTTGGTAAAGAGAATGTGGTTGTTGATGCCCTAAGTCGCAAGGCGTTCCTCAACTCTCTTACTATGGAGGAACACTCAATGGAAGAATCATTAGCAACTATGGTGTCAATGCCTAACAACCCTATCCTTGAATTAGCTAAGGAGGAAGCTAGCCATGACCCAGAATATCTGAAGATGATAAAGGAGATTTTGGAAAATGACCAAAACCCCAAACTTAAGGGCAAGTATCAAGAATTTTATGTCAATGGGGGACTTGTCTATTTTAGAACAAGATTATGAATACCCTAAAGCTAGAAACTCAAACAAAGAATACTCTGGGAAGCACATGACACCCTTTTCAGGCTATTCCAGATATGTTAAGACCCTCAACACAGTCAGAAAGAGCTACCATTGGGAAAGGTTTAAGAGAGACGTACTCAGATATGACACAGAATGTTTGTCTTTCCAGTGCATTAAGGCAAAACATGTCAAGATGCCTGGGAAGCTGCAACCTCTTGACATCCCCCAAATGAAGTGGGAATTTATCAGCATGGACTTTGTTGTTGGGTTACCTTCAGTTCAAGGAGGATACAATTCAATTATGGTTATAGTAGACATGCTCACACAAGGTTACACATCTCATTCCAATCAAGACAAACTATAAAACATTAGATATTGCTAGATTATTCATCAAGGAGATATTCAGACTCCATGGGTTGCCTAGAAGGATCGTTAGTGACCGCGACTCCCTCTTCACATCTCACTTATGGAGAAGGATATTCGAGGCCATTGGGACTCAACTCTATTTCAGTGTAGCCTATCACTCTCAAAATGATGGCCAAACAGAGAGGATCAACCAAGTCATAGAAGATATTCTTAGAGCATATTGTTGTTGCAAACCCAGAAAATGGATCCAATATCTATCATTGGTAGAGTTCACCTATAATGCTTCCTACCAACAAAGCATTCAAATGACACCTTTTCAAGCATTGTATGGGCATGATTTTTGTACTCCATTGAACTTTTGAGATCCTACCTTAGGGGTAGAAGCTTCCAAGAAAATGCTTGAGGAAATGGATGAGTAGGTCAAGGCCATTAGAAAGACATTAGAGAGCTGCCAAGGATAGGCAGAAAGCCTATGCATATCTAAATAGACAAGAGCAACTCTTCAAAGAGGGAGATATGGTTTTTATTCATGTATGACCCAAGAAGAGTTCCTTATCATTGGGAGAATTTAAGAAAATGAGTCCAAGAAGGTATTGCGAGCCGTACAAGATCCCCAAGTGCCTAAAGCCCAATGCCTACAAACTCCAACTCCCCAAGAACATAAAGGTTCACAATGTATAATGGAAGGACTATCCAGAAGAAGATGCCACATGGACTTAAGAGAGTACTCTCAACCAACAATACCCCCAATTCCTTTCGAGATGAGGACATCTCAATTCCTGAAGGGGGGAAGGATGTAATATTCTTCGGACCAGAATACCCCCCCTTTATTATCAAATTAAATAAATTTTTTTTCACATCCCCCCTATCGATGCCCCCAGCTGGCGAAGGGAGGGGGAGCTAAACTCGCAGTTGACAAAGGTGCAGGAAAAGATGATGATGTGGGTGAGCGATGGAGATGCTGAGTGTAAGGGCAATGGAATCGATAGGGGGGAGGGGCACACGTGTGTCACCTCCAAACCCCCCCCCCCCCCCACTACTCCTTCTTTTCTCTTAATAAGGCTCATGGTGACGGGCAATTTGGGGGTCCTGTGAAGTTAAGACCCCTTATCAAAGCGTTTCCCCCCTTCCACCTCGCCCATCAATACCCATCTTCCCCCTATAAAATCCCCCTCCATTAAGCAAAGAGCACACATTAATTTCTTCTCCCCCTGCTGCTGATTTGCAAAAGGGTGATAGAGAGAGAGAGAGAGAGGGGGAGAGAGAGAGAGAGAGAGAGAGAGAGAGAGAGAGAGAGAGAGAGAGAGAGAGAGAGAGAGGGAGGGAGCCCTATGAATGGAATAGTAAAGCATAATCATCGTAGAAAGAAAGCATACTTTTGCATCGCGTAAATTGCATAACTAGAAAGGTAGTTGTAGAGGCTTAATGATCATGATTTGCCATGAATCAATTAAGGATCTATGGGTTGTTGCAATACTAAGTTGATTATTAGGCATGAATTTTTGCAAGTGCATCGTAGATTACCAATATATAAATATGCAAGACCATATAAGATGATGGCATCCTATAAACCATTAGAGAGACTTGGTTTGCATTTACATTAGGCATGACGAGTTCATGTACCTCGCACAAAGAAAAATATAAGTCACAATTTATGATTTGATAAGTTCATTGAAATGAATTTCCAAGAATAGAAGCTCTGCATTGCATCATCAACTCAGGAAAGACTTGTATCTAGATTTGTTTGGCATCGTGGATAGTTTTGATTGTACTGCATGATAAGGATTCATCTTAAAAGATAGATTTAGGATGCGCATGTAAATTGTTAAACTTAATTGCAAGAGGCAGTTTGATAAATGAAACCCTAGATGATAAGGCTAGGGTTTAATTGTAGAATTAATGCTACAATCATAGACTGACCTAGAATCAAGTAAATATGCTCACGGGTCTCTATCCTAGCAATTGTCTCCGTGATAAGTCTGATAACACCTTTAGGGGTATCATTTTTTTAAACCATGATACAACTCGATATCAATACAAGAAAACTCGAGTATCGTATCCACAAGAAGGGACGACCATTCACCATGTGTCGTTTGATGGTCGCGACACCTCAAGGATTGCAAAGGGCTTTGTTTGCTCTTGGCTTGCAGAAGGAATGAACAAAAGCTTATGTTATGAATTCTTAAGGGAATGAAACCGTAGGGTGAACTTAGAAACCCCGATAAGGTTCCAAGGAGAAAAATAACCAATTAAAATCCTAGATTAAATTATTTAAGACCTGTGATCCCAAGACAAGAACCTTGGACTTAAGGCTACCAAATTAGGGCATCTACCATCTAAAAACTATTAGATATAAATCCAATAGTGTAATTGCTCACTCCTATCATATAAGAATGAGAGTTGGAATGAGGGTATTCTCTATCCCTCTGAAGGTCATGGCAATTGATGCCAAGGCAAGAAAGACCCAAGAAGGGTGAATGCTAAGTGGTCACAAAAAAAAGAAACTCCACCTTAGTAGATGTCTTGAGCACTCACATTCATTGTTGTTTGTGCTTGTAAATTTAGGAACACTGTCTATGAAAGGATTGTATAACCCAAACTCACAAAAGAAATTGGAATAATGAATCGGGTTAAATTCATGGAGGGTGTTGGCCACCAACCCTATCCAAGGGGGTTCTAAATAACCGTGATAGGAACATGGACCAAACCTACCATGAGAGGTCTCTTCTGTTGAGATATCGAGCTCCACTCGTGATACGCCAGGGTGACCGTTGTGCATTTATGTCACCGACTTGTCAGTTGTAGATGCGGTTGGTACACCGCCCATGAATAATAGCTAGATGACAGCTATCCTTATCTACTCTAGTTCGTGGCTCAGTTAGTATGCCACCTTAGTTAGTTGAGTTTGGTTTGAGACCCATATATAGGGTTCTTCTATTTCTTTTTACTTGAGTTCTTTTGGCTTACACAACTAAGAAGAGGAAAACTGTTTTCAGCCTCCACCCTTGTGTGTCTTCCCCCATTGTGCAAGCAAGAAAGCTACAAGTGAGACTCCTTCCTTCTCTCCCACAATCTTGACATGGTATCAGAGCCTTGTTCGTGGTAAGGAGCTCAAGAAAGCAAGCCAAGCTCGCGGTGTTCTGGTAAGAGGAGCAGTGTTGCTTTCATTTTCTGTTTTGGGAGCAGATCTCTGCAGGTAGCACAGCCGGAAATTGCAAGAGTGCATTGTCTCAGGTTGAGACGCCCTTCGCGGTGAAGCAAGAGGGCAGTATATGCTGCGGGTGAAGGCTTTAGCCCTCGGCGACCCTGTTTTTTTGATTTGAGGCCATTTCGGGGCCTGTTTTGGAGGCGGAAGTTTTCTGCACGCACTCAGGAAAAGGCCCAGTTTTATGCTGTGCGACCACTGTTCTACAGGTCGGTGAAAAGTTACCACAGAAATTGCATCGTATGCTTATGTACAGAGACATTGGGAGTTACAGAATTATCCTTGGTTCCTATTTATGCAAAATCGTCACTAGGAAGTGACTGTGTGGTCAAATATCACTTTCGCCAGTTTTGCAGATTTGCCCTTGTGAGGCAGAAGCTGAGTTCTTTGCAGTGACAGAATTTTTTGCAGTGTTCTGTAATGGCATCTGATTCTCTTTCACAGATTGTCACTGAAAAGCTTGACAAGAACAGCTTCCAAGCATGGAAGTTTAGAATGACGAATTTCCTTATGGGAAAAGGATATTGGGAATTTGTTGCAGGAAATGAAGAAGAACCAGTTCTTCCTGATGTTCCCAATCAACAACAAATGCAGGCATTCAAAGCATGGCATGAGAGAGCCAGGAAAGTTATGTACTGGCTGTCTATCAGTATTTCAGACTCTTTGATTGTGCATATTCAGGATGCAAGTACGCCAAAGGAGGCATGGGATACTTTGTAAAAAATGTATAGCACAAATACGCAAGCCAGGAAAATGCAGCTCAAGCAAGAGTTGCATAATGTGCAAAGAGAAAATATGAGCATCAATGACATCCACATGAAGGTGAAGAAGATTGCAGATGCACTTGCTTCCATTGGGTCGCCAGTGGAAGATGATGATTTAGTTTCTCTGACCTTGAATGGTCTAGGAAAGGATTATGCACAGTTTCGAACATCCATTTCCGTCCATGAAAGATTTCCTGATTTTGAGGAGTTGATTGCTCTTCTAATTTCTGAGGAGCAGAAATGATGGTGCATCTTCTTCAGGAGGAACTTCAAAAGAAGCTGTCTTCTACTCAAATGCTGGAAGAGGTAGAGGCAGAGGTAGAGGAGGCCGATTTGGAGGCCATGGTAGAAATCAGAATATGCAGCAAACTCAAGAAAACCAGTCCTATGGAGGAGGACGTGGTAACTCTAGAGGCAGGGGGAGCCAAAGAGGTCGTGGTGGATGGCAAAGAGGCCAAAATGCAAATAGTAATGTTGAATGCTATTACTGTGGTAAAATGGGTCATATGGCTAAAGACTGCTATAAAAAGCAAAATGACATCATGAATGGAAAACTGCAACAAGGAAATTATGCATCTTCTAGTAGACAGGGTGATGACAGAAATGAGCATTTGTTTATGGTGCAGCACATGAACAATTCTGTGACAAGTGCAGAAGAAAGCAACGATGTGTGGTATGTTGACTCAGGTGCATCAAACCACATGACAGGTCATGCAGAATGGATGGAGGATGCAAGGAAAATGGAAAAACCAGGATTTGTGGAGACTGGTGATGATACTGCACATCCTATTGTGCAGATTGAAAAAATTCCTTTGTCTATGCAAGATGGGAAAAAGAAATACCTGTCCGATGTATTTCATGTCCCGAATATCACCAAGAATCTGGTTTCTGTTGGTCAAATGGTTGAGCAGGGCTTGCAGGTCAGATTTAATCCTCATGGATGCTTTGTTGAGGATATGAAAAATAAAGGTCGCTTGATAGCAAAAGGAAAGAAGAAGGGCAGAATGTTTACGTTGGATGCAGACATGTCTGAATTGAGTGCAGCAATGTTTTGCACATGGGACCGGTGTAGTTGCAGATATTGATATCTGGCATAAACGCATTGGTCATGTTAATGTACAGCGACTTAAATCAATGCAGGCCCAAAATATTGTTGCAGGATTGCCTAAATTCAAGGTTGCAGAAATGCATAAGGTATGTGAAGCCTGTCAGTTTGGAAAACAGGCAAGGAAACCATTTCCTAGACATGTTCAAGAGAGTAAGAAGCCATTGGAATTAATCCACTCTGATGTGTGGACTACTAAAGCTGCATCTCTTGGAGGCTGTCATTATTTTGTCACTTTTATTGATGACTATAGCAGAAAAGTTTGGGTGTATTTTATGAAGAAGAAAAGTGAAGTGTTTGGGCATTTCAAAACTCTTAAAGCTATGGTTGAAAAAGAAACAGGTCTGCAAATAAAATGCCTAAGGTCAGATGGAGGGGGAGAGTACCTCTCAAATGAGTTTGCAAAGTTCTTGCAGGAGCATGGCATAAAGTAGCAATATTCATGTAGTCATACCCCACAACAAAATGGAATTGCAGAAAGGAAAAACAGGCATATTGGAGAGGTATCTCGTGCCATGCTCAACGAAAAAGACTTGCCAGATTTTTACTGGGCTGAAGCAGTTGCTACAGCAGTCTACATAATGAACTGGACTCCCACTGCAGCAATACATGGGATGACTCCAGAGGAGAGGTATACTGGTAGGAAACCAGATATTTCTCATTTGAAAATTTTTGGTTGCATTGCCTATGTACATGTGCCAGATGAGTTGAGATCCAAGTTGGATCCAAAAGCTGAGAAGTGCATCTTTATTGGTTACTCTCTATAGCAGAAAGGGTATAGATGCTATAACCCTTCTACTCGTAAGTTTACAGTGAGCAGAGATGCTGTTTTTGATGAGATGAGTAGCTAGTATAAACCAGTAAATGTGATTGATGATGTAGATGCACAAAATGGTAATGCTGCACAGAATTCACAGCAGCAGTCACAAAATATTAGTGGACCTGGAGCGTCCTCTAGCAGTGGTTCACATTCTTCGCCATGGACAGGAAGATTGAGATCAGGAGAATCTTCTCAAAGCGATGCAAATAGTGGTATGCAGGTATCAAGAAAAGGAAAAGAGAAGGTAGATCAGCCCATGTTTGATGTGAATGCAGGTCACTCTTATGTGGATGGTGAATCCAGTGGCTCAGAACAGAGCATTGATGATGAGTTGAGTATTCCTTCTATTGTTACACCTAGAGTAAGGAAGATCAGGGATGTTTTGAGAGCACCTGGGAGTGAACCTACTTTGCGCAGGTCAACCAGAGTTAGGTATCTTGTGGATAGGCTAAAATATGATGGATTTACAGCCATTCACTATGCATATATGGTCAAAGTGATACAGGAACCAGAACCCACTTCTTTTGAGCAAGCCATGGGAAAAGAAAAATGGAAGAAAGCCATGGATGAAGAAATGGATGCCTTGGAAGCAAATGCTACATGGGAATTGGTACCTTTGCCTAAAGGTAAGAATGCAATTGGCTGTAAGTGGGTTTATAAGGTGAAACACAATGTAGATGGTTCTGTGAATAGATACAAGGCAAGATTAGTAGTCAAGGGGTATGCACAAACATATGGCATTGACTAGGAAGAAACATTCAGTCCGGTTGCAAGGATGGCAACCGTAAGAGCAATCATTGCTATGGCTGCATCAAAGGGATGGTCTTTACATCAGATGGATGTAAAGAATGCCTTCTTGCATGGTGATTTGCAAGAAGAGGTCTATATGGAGCAGCCACCAGGTTATGTGCATGCTGTTCATCCTGAGTTTGTTTGCAGGTTGAAGAAAGCCTTGTACGGCTTGAAGCAAGCACCTAGAGCATGGTCTGACAAGATAGGGCAGTATCTTGTCACTATTGGCTTTCAGATTTCCAAGGCAGATTTCTCACTTTATATGAGAAAAACAGAGAAAGGTATTATGCTACTTGTCATTTATGTTGATGATTTGATTATGACAGGTGACAGTGATGAAGATATCCTTCATGTGAAAATGCTATTGAAGCAGAAATTTGAGATGAAGGATTTGGGAGAGCTGCGTTATTTCTTGGGCATTGAGGTGATTAGATCACCAAGTGGGATACAGCTTTTGCAGAGGCAGTATGGATTGGACATGTTGTCCAAATATGGGATGACAGGTTGTAAGCCTATTTCAGTTCCTTTGGAGCAGAATGTGAAGCTGAGCACAGATGCAGGTGAGCTTCTGGAAGACCCTACTATGTACAGACGCATAGTAGGAAGTTTGATTTATATGACTATTACCAGGCCAGATTTGAGCTATGCTGTCGGATTGGTAAGTCAGTTTATGCAGGCTCCAAGGAAACCGCATTTGGATGCAGCTAGACGCATACTCAGGTATGTGAAGTCCACATTGCAGTATGGACTATTTTATGAGACTGGGGTTGAGATACAGCTGCATGGATACACTGATGTTGATTGGGCTGGTAGTATTTCTGATAGACGATCTACTAGTGGATATGTGTTCTTTTTTGGGAGTGCTGCAGTCACTTGGAGCAGCAAGAAACAGCCTACAGTTGCCTTGTCGAGCACAGAGGCTGAGTACAGGGGTGCAGCAATGGCTGCATGTGAGGTAGCTTGGTTGCATAAGCTACTTTATGATATGCATCAGCCTACAGATGGGCCAGTTGTCATTTATTGTGACAACATGAGTAGTATACACTTGGCAAATAACCCAATCTATCATGCTAGAACAAAGCACATTGAGGTGCATTATCACTATGTGCGAGAGAGGGTTTTACTAGGTCTTATTGATCTAGTTTATGTCAGCACAGAGGATCAGGTAGCTGACATATTCACGAAGGCATTGGGCGCAGAGAAGCTGCGCAAGTTCAGAGACCTGCTTGGTGTGCAGGAATTGGGATTGAGCTCGAGGGGGAGTGTTGAGATATCGAGCTCCACTCGTGATATGCCAAGGTGACCGTTGTGCATTTATGTCACCGACTTATCAATTGTTGATGCGGTTGGTACACCACCCATGAATAATAGCTAGATGACAGCTATCCTTATCTACTCTAGTTCGTGGCTCAGTTAGTATGCCACCTTAGTTAGTTGAGTTTGGTTTGAGACCCATATATAGGGTTCTTCTATTTCTTTGTACTTGAGTTCTTTTGGCTTACACAACTAAGAAGAGGAAAACTGTTTTCAGCCTCCACCCTTGTGTGTCTTCCCCCATTGTGCAAGCAAGAAAGCTACAAGTGAGACTCCTTCCTTCTCTCCCACAATCTTGACATCTTCATGGATTAGTTTGAATGTAGGAGGATGCTTGGATGCCGGGGGGCTCTGGCTGTAAATTCCCTGCCTCTCCGAGTCCTAGTCAAACAATCTACATAACTCAATATATATTTTCAAGACCCTCTTACTAGTGCAAGGGTGGAAACTTTGAGGAAATAAGATGCATCATCACAGATTGCGGGAATCATCCTTTTTGGACAAGACTTGTATCTTACTTAAAATTCTAATATAAAGTTTACTTCCAAGGAGCCTTTCTGAAGTGTTTTTGTGTCAGTGCCATAAGCTACACAAACAAATCCTATTCCTTAAAAGGCTTAATTAAGGTAGCTGATTTTAAATGCCACACATAAATGTGATATGACCTAATTAGATAACTAAAGAATGCATGTTGAGGGAAGCGGGTGGGTGGAACCCCAACGAGTCTTTCCTATGGTAGGGTGGTCCCCCAAAGAACTGGGAGGCTTCTCACCACGTTTACCGACATTAGCAATTGTTAGGTTAGATCCCGATTCACATCGTTTTAGCGGACTGAAATGGGACTATGCCCTATGGGTGGAGAGGTTGAGTGGCGCATCCCTCTCATTTCCCATTCTCTTTGAACCAAGTGCAGTGTGGGTCTGCTTTGACTTGGGTATCTCTGCATCAGGAAACCTTGACGTTGACCACTAGGAACCCAAATTTCATGTCAATACTAGTGGGTTTGGCTACAAACGTTCCATTGCAAGGTAGACTCACGAAACTCTAGGAAACAAACTCGTAACATTCCATGGGAGTTCGAGAAGCATCGCTTAGATCACTAAAAACATGCCAGGATAAGTGGGCAGGTTACAATGGAGCACCATGGTAGGCCAATCGAGGACATCATAGCGGACCTCGAGGAGGAGAGGATATTAGCATGGTAAGCACTATAGTGCATAGCTGCATACAACCATGAACAATATTCTAGGAAGTTGCAACAAGACATAGAGATGTGGGAAGTCCAACACGTGCTAGCTCTAGCCAATAGGAATCCGACAGGACCTAACGTTGAAAGGGAGAGAGTGCTAGAAGTATACTTGACAGTGAGCAAGCTTCTCACAAAATGGCTCATAGAAAATACGGCCTCAAAATAGAGCATGAAAGCCCTAGCAACCTCATTGCTCGCAAGATTATGAATCAACCATGGCTCCAAGAGTCAATCGAAGATCCCCACAGTACAGCCACAAAGCAATTAGAAAAATACCAGCTGGGTAACGAACCATACAACTTTGAAGAGGAGTTCGAGCGAGTCTACGAGGGTCTTGTCCAATAGTTGTAAGCCTTCAGACTTTGCCTAGGTGACAAGGGTAGGACATGGTACACTAGCTTAGAGGCAACGGAATGTAATAATTTCAATGTCCTCAAGGATCTCTTCATCAAGAGGTTCTTCGAGACTAGCTATTTCGACAACCTCATAATACAATTGATGAATGTCAAGAAAAAGGACAAGGAGGACATTAGGGATTACATTACCCACATGTGGATTCTCTTTAAGAGAATCCCATCTAATGAACAACCCAACAAAAGAGCATTCTCCACAGTGTTTATAAATGGAGTTTACAGCAAGGAATTCTACAAGGACTTAGCAAGCAACTTGAGCTTGCAGAGAGATGTACTAGTTAGGGGGTCTTCAAAGAGGCCATATGAGTGGATGACCAGCTCAAGGAGAGAAGTTCCAAGAGCCCAACCTGAAATAATGATAATTCTAGACCCTCAGAGAAGGCCACAACACCTAGTGAATGGTCAATCCCAATTGGCCAAGACAAAGGGAAAATTGTTGACCAAAGCCAATTGCGGTAGGTTTGGCCATGATGCTATGCAGTGCAGACTACCAAGGAAACTTCCATACAACCAACCATACTTAGGGAATATGCCACAAAACTTCTTTGGAAAGGGAGCCTAATTAGATCTTCTAGCACCTAATGAGAGGAAATCAACCACCCCTAGAATGGAGATTAATCCCACATGCATAACTAGGCCACCTAGACCTTTCGTGACCCACCAACCCACCGACCGATGCCCCAATCCACTAATTGTGGAGGAGCTGAATGATGAGGAATCATACATAAACCCTTACGTCTCGTATGATGAAGAAGGCAGTCCTATTCTCCTGGACTATCAACTAGTGCTAGTGATGGCATTAGGCAAATGTAGGGGTAGAGGCCTGGGAGGCTAGTGCCAAGAGCCACTTGTGGTCACCTAGGGCATATTTCTTCATGCTGTCCCAAGAGGGAGTAAGCCAATCAAGAGAAGGTTGACCTTAGATGCCCAGAGTGCAGAATCACCCACCTATTTGGTGATTTCCGTAGATGCAAACCACCATCTAGTTTGGTGATCGTGCCATTAGTACCATTTGGGCAGTTGAAACACTCAATGGAGAGGCTATGCCTATCCCATTGCATGTTATGACCCAAGCATAGACAAAGCATGTTGGCATATTACTGCCTAGGCCTAGTAACCTAGATGCAACCTCAATCTCAAAAAGAATCTACAGGTGAAGGAGGAAGAGAATCAAAGAAAAAATCACGCTTCAAACAGACAATGCCATGATGCTAACCACAGAGAAAAAGGTCACGGACGTAGAAACAAAAACATCAGCTTTAAAAATTGTGGAAAAGGGGAGTGCCAATGTCCCCAAAGTGCTAGCTCAAAGCCATAGATAAGGTCAAGGAGTGGGTGAGAGAAGCCCAAGAGCACTTAAAGTATATTGATCCCAGCCTAGAATATGAAATCGCTGGGCTCTCTAGTATGAGCACACTGGTTTCACCTACACAACTGAAGTCAAGAGATACATCAACACTTCAAGCAATACCACATAGACAAAGATTAAATGACACAGGCCATTAAACTAGCCAAGGCCATTGGCCAAGAGACACAGAATTAGGAGGGTAGCAAGTAGCTGACAACCTTCTTATGACACTAGTGAAAATCCATGTGAATTTGTGCTTAGGAGACCTACTTGGGAAACTCCCAATGCTATGGCAAGAGTTGAAGCAATGAGTGGAAGGACCAATCGAGCATAAGGCAGCTGACCTACATGACCACAATGCAGTGACTTAGATACCTAGCCTGACGCTATAGTCAATGTCCAAATCCTTAAACATTAATGCCTTCTAGGATGGCACAAAGATGCATAAAGTCTTACTAGTCGTAGTGCTAGGAGACACCACGAGGAAAGGGATAGTGGACATGGGAGCTGGAGTTAGCATACTTAGCCACCCCACGTGGTCCTCTAAGCTTGGGGTAACCCACCTATCGAGAACTCTCGGTTCAATGTTACACTAGCCAATGGGATAAAAGTTAGGCCATTCAAAGTGTTTAAGAATTGGCCACTGAAGATCGTAGGAGTCCAATTCTCAATTGACTTAATCTTCATGAAGAGAGTCAACTACGATATCTTGTTGGGCCGACCTGGATGCACAAACATGAGTTATAGAAGATTAGGGAAATAGTCTGATCTTCTCGAGCAATTGAATAGAAGCAATGAGAGTAAAGATGGACACCTGGAAGACAATGCAAGTTGACTTGAAAGCCATCTCCATTATGCTGAAGGGTGATGCTCAAGTTGGAAAATCTTATGGGCCGGTGATGAAATATATCCCTAGCCCTGAGGATGAGCAAGATTGGATGTATGTGCTAGCCACCATTGATCTTCCATTCTCAAACAATGAGGAGGAATACAAGCAAGCTATCAAGATCTTTGGTGAGCCCATAAAGGATCCCTCGCTAGCATTATGCATGATCACTAGAAGCTCTAGTAGCTGGCCCACCCCCATCATGTTCCATGTCCCAAACAACAAGCTAGAGCTCCACAAGATCTTTGAGTACTTGACGAACAAGCTAGCCGGCAACCTAGTAGCTAACCTTAAACCCTTCAAAGATCTCATGGATAACCCAAGTGAAAGTGGACCAACGTACACGATCTAAACTTGATGTACAATGGGTCCTTAGTCATAGACGAGAAAGAAAGAAGGCATGGAAACCTAGGAGATGACAAGCAGTTAGAGGGGGACAATTCAAATGACGAGTACGAGAAGATTGCTATTCCCTCAGTGAAGAGAGCAAAGTAGAGATTGACACAATAGAGTATGACACTAATAGACACGTGATCAAGAAAATACAAGTAGATTCCAACCCATGGAAGGAGAATACCTTTAAAATCAAGAGAGGAATCAAGCGAGGAGCGGAGTGTGATCACACGTGGTTGGAACACTTAGGGACAATTGATCACGAATGAGCAGGGCTCACCCAAACAAGTGCCGCACAAATTTTTAGAACGGAATCGCCTTCAGAGCTACAACCACTAGGAGAAACTCCCTCTTCTAGCAAAGATAGAAAGTTCAATTTCGAGTCAAAAGTAAGCTCAGATAGTGATCCTGAAACACCCCAACCACCTGAGATCAAATGCACCAAGGGGGACCTACCAGTCCACCTAAGACATAAATGGCTTAGGAGGAGAGAAAGAGACAACCTGGGTAATGAGGAGGAAAAGAAACCACAAGATCTACCAAAGCAATTCACAAAGTTCAAGAAGGGTAATAGGGTAGTGATCTTGATGGGTGAGAAGAGGCAAGGACAAGTGAACAAACTCGTAGAAGGACTCACCAAAGTCAAGGAGGTAGACTTGTTGGCCAAAAGGGGAGATAGGTGACAACTTGATCAAGCAGGAAGAAGTAAATCTCATTGCACTCCTACGAGAGTACATAGACATATTCGCTTGGAGCTGAAAGGAGTACATCTGAGTGTGGTGACTCATAATATCGCCATGACACCAGATGCAATGCCAATCAAGGCAAGGGCCCTATTCGATGAATCCCAAGCATGCTTATGCAGTCAAGGAGGAAATAGGCAAGCTGTTAAGAGCTGGATTCATCTATGAAATTGAGCACATGAATTGGGTTTTACCCATTGTAATCGTCCTGAAGAAGAAATGAAAAATTAGAGTGTGTGTCAATTATAAGAAAGTCAATGCTACTATGGAGAGAGACAACTATCCGCTACTGTACATGGAGCACATGCTCAAGAGAGTGACTAGCAAAGAAGCCTATAGTTTTTCGGATGGCTTCTCAGGTTACAATTAGGTGCAAGTGCATCCCGATGATAGGCAGCATAAGACCACATTTTCTACTGAGTGGGGCGTCTTTGCCTACATAGTCATGCCCTTTGGGCTAACAAATGCACCAGCCATGTTCCATGGCTCATGTGTGCTATCTTCAAGGACATGCTTAAGCATGATCTAGAGGTGTTCATTGACGATTTGTGTGTGTACTCAAGTTGGAGGGAACACCTAGATAAACTTTGCATAATCTTTAAATGATGTAGATTGTATCGTCTCTCATTGAACCCCCTTAAGTGCCAGTTCTAGGTGAAACATAGATTCATCCTAGGGCACATAGTGTCCAAGAATAGCTTTGCCACTAAATTCTTGAAAGTCAAGGTTATTGCCGACCTTCCACTACCAACCAACTACATGGAAGTTCAGTGCTTCCTAGGACATACATGGTACTATCAGCAATTTGTTTTGAGCTATGCACTAGTCGCCAAACCACTCGACAAACTCCTAGTAGTATTTGAATGGACCAAGGAATGCCAATGCAAATAGGAAGAGTTGAAGAAGGCTTTGACAACCATGGCAATCCTAAGAGCCCCATATTGGACCATAACCTTCCACGTATATATTAATGTCTCAAATTTTGCTATGGGAGCTATTTTGTGTCAGCCTAGTGACACGACCTAGACTATCTAGTGAGCTTTGCTAGTAGATAACTCATGGACACCGAGACAAACTATTCCACCACTGAGAGAGAAGATCTGGGCATGGTGTTTACCGTGAAGAAATTCTAGCATTATCTTTTACGCCTTTCACTTTCTTCATAGACCATTAGGCTCTATTGTATCTCATAAACAAACCTTGTGCTACTAGATGCATAGCCAAGTGGTTGCTACTTGTGCTAGAATTTGACTTCTCCATGGCTGTATGAAAAGGGAAGCAACACTACATGGCCAATCACATGTCTTGTATACCCAAGGGAGAAGCTGCTAGACAGGGTATTGCAGATGATTTACCAAATGTGCATCTTTTTAACGTGTCTAGTTAGAAGGATTTATTTTAGAGCCGACTTAACACCATACTAGGAAAATGACATAGTCCATGTGTTAGAGCATGGACTATCAAAAGACCTATCGAGAAGGCCCAGATTAGGTGACTTATCCTCAAAATACAGCCCTACCAGGTCAACTCAAAAACTAGGACAAGACAGCTTACTACAGTGATGTGTGTGCAAACATGAGATGCATGACGTACTTGCAGAGGTACACAATAGAATTTTTGGGGGATACTTCAGCAAAGACACGACATCGTGCAAGGTACTGCAATCTCAATTGTGGTGGCTCACACTTTTTTGCGATGCAGCACAATTTGTGAAGTAGTATGATGAGTTCCAACAGACCAAGGTCTTAATTCGCAAGGAGAGGATGGAGCTAACCCCAATCATCCAAGGAAACCATTCTAAAAATGGGGGATTAACTTCATTGGGTTGATTAGTTCTACATCACAATAATCGCAGGCCAAGTATATCATAGTCGCCATAGACTACCTTGCAAAGTGGGAAAAAGCATGAGCCACTAGAAAAAAATTATACTAGGGCCATGGCCAAGTTCCTTTGGGAGTAGGTAATCTCACGATTCGGCTACCCCATTGAACTAGTTAGTGACCAAGGCACACACTTCATCAATAAAGTGATTGCCCACATCATGTCTACCTTCCTGATCATCCATAGGAAATCTTCACCCTATTACCCTCAAGCAAATGGCCAAGCGGAATACACGAATAAGATCTTAGTGAACATCCTAACCAAAGTAGTATCTACTTCGCATAGTGAGTGTAAAAATAAGCTAATGGCAACCTTATGGGCCTATCAGATAGCCTATAAAACGGTTGTGGGGAAAACTCCCTTTAAGTTGACCTACAGCACTGAAGCCATTCTACCAATGGAATTCTTTGTCCCTAGCTTGAGTTAGCTATCCAAAAGAGATGGGATGGAAAGAAGGCATGGAAAAAATGCCTAATTGAGCAAGAATTCCTATGAAAGACTTGACTTTTAGCTACCCATGCACTAATCTACAAAAAGGCCAATGCAAGAGCTAGTTTGACAAGCATGTCAAGCAACAGGACTTCAGCCACCAAGGTAACCTAGTATTGTTGTACTCAGTGAAAGGCCATAAACAAAAGATGAAGTTTAGGAAATTAGGTCCTTTTCAGGGTCCATACAATCATCCAAACTAGCAATGTAGAGCTTGAAACCCTAGGCAAAAAGGGCATAGGCTTCTTCAATGGTAGCCACATAAAGAAGTACTATCCTCCCACGGATCCATTGCATGAGCCTGTGATGCTAGAGTCCCCTATGAACGTACAAGTTTCCACAATTATAGAGATGGAGGATGAAGAGGAGGAAGCAGACGCACCCACTTACCTATGCATAACTGTCACTACCTAACAATTGCATATTTTCAATGTGTTGATGGATGAGGGGGTTGACTTTAATACCTTAACTCACGATCATTGGACTCTCATTGGTCGACCACAACTGTAACCCACAAATGCAAAACTCAACCCATTTGGGGGTCAATCATATGCAGTTTTAGGAAAGTGAAAAGTTACAATCTCTGAGAGCATACCCATGGTCTTTTATGTGTTACCAAACACAAAGGATGTAGGTAAGGAATCACTGTTAGGATGCGCATTTAAGGAGCAGGCACATTGCAATGTTGATTATAAGTCATAGTGCATTCACCTTTCCCTAAGAAATGTATGCATCGTGATGGCTTTTATTAGCAAGGGCAGCGCGGCTCCATCAGAGCCCACTAAGCCACCAATAGAGGGACCAACAATTTGGTCTAAGGAGGGGGATCACTTTTTTCACACACCAAAGAATGAGCTTCTCATTCACTTTTTGAGTTTATATACAAAACCCTAAATCCCTTGGACACCCATCCCCTTTTTTTACATGATGAGGCATCTTGCCAAGGTTCTCTTTCTCTATTCCCTTCTAATTGCCTTAGCTCTTTACCTATGTCTGTTTAGACTTTACAACTTGTACAAGAGGAAGCCTCCCACTCTTTTTCAAAAGTTTCATAGGCACCTTGCATTTAAAAATGTGTTTTTTCCTTTGACTTAGCTTTTGAGGCCGCCCTTGTACTTTTGGCCATTTTTATTCCTACTTCTTCCTTTGTGTCTGCATTTGGAGTTTTCTTAGACTTCTTTGGAATTCTTTTTCTCTGTCGCAAACTAGGGTTAACATTACCCCCCCTAGCTGAGTGCCAATCCCATGGCACTGATGGGTAGTTGCTAGAAAAGGTGGAGTGGGTGTACCCATATGACTTTTTGAGTTTGTATACAAGTTCTTACTAAGCGTGGTTGGATCTACCCTTACAATTGAAGATGGTGTTGGGGCGAGTCCCTCCCTACGCTAAGGATGGGTGGATCTATCCCTTGAAATGGAAGATGGTGTTGGATGGGTCCCTCCTCGTGTCCTGTGAGGTTGATACGACATGATCTTAACCTGCAAGACAAAGTTGTGCACTTCCTAAGGGGTGTATCTACCTCTCTGTGTAGTGCATGGTGTACGTGCCAATGGAACTGGGAGTTGACTCGAAAGCCTATGGTATTGCCCCACACTTGAGGATCCACTTCATGCATCATTGTACGTGTGGTGCATAAGTCCTACTTTTGAGATACCATAAGCATAAGTGGGGAATCAAAATGGGCTAGGGGGTTAGAGGCGGAGCCGACTGACCGAAGCCACCATACATACCTAGCTTGAGAACCCCTAGGTGCAGTGGTTATGGCCTACATGC